>NC_086354.1:4085216-4385216 GCF_036324505.1 Eleginops maclovinus
ACGTGACGGTGACACTTGGCCATCTTCATAATCCCCAAACACCAACAAGCGCTCCGGTCCCAGCTGTGTGCTTCACTTTTAATGTCCCTGTTTTTGCAGTGTTTTGATTATGCAGCGCTTTTGGTAAACGCATTAGGTGAGGTTGTTTTTCATTTGCATGTGTTTTGGCAAATTTTTGGTTTTATATCTGCATTGTTTTTGAAAGCGCCGTTCTCCTATTGGAAATGTTGCGGCCGTTGTAGTGTGTTTGCACCTGTCGGCCACTGTACGACTACAGGTAAGTTGCAGTAGCTTTTTCTTGTTTACTGTGAGGAGACTTAAAATCATTTAAAGGTCTTCTATTATTCTATATTGTAGGGCCATATCTATACAAAACATGTCTGTGAAGTGTTTTGCTCAAAATACCAAACAGATCCTCCATTGTAGCATGCCTCATCCCCCTCTATCTCAGCCATGTTCCTGAAGTGCTGATTCTGTGACTGTCGCTTTAAATTTGAGCTGACCTGAAGCTGGCCACGCCCCTTTGGAGCGTCATGCAGCTCTCTCTCCTCTGTGAAAGTGTTTCTACCAGGAGAAGATACTCAGCTAAACGCTGCCGTGATTAAACCTCATATTATGTTCCAAACCACATCCAGCATTATTTCTGAAACACTTCTCAGTGTTTACCACTAGAACAGAGACATTATATGTATTATATAAACAACAACTCTAAGTCCCTCCTGCAGACATCCTGCTGAACACACACACACACACACACACACACACACACACACACACACACACACACACACACACACACACACACACACACACACACACACACACACACACACACTGCGGAGGGGATTCAGCTGGCACCTGGAGTGAGTTAGCATTTACAACTTCCGGTTCCCTCGTCTCAGAGTCAGTGGGATTTCTCCGTAAGATTTTTGGAAAATAGCACAAAATAAGGTCTGTGGTTGACACAAACGTAAGATCACCCCCACTGGTGATTTTTGAAGAGTTTACGTGTCTGAAAAACGATGGTTGCTAACAAGTTGCTGAATAGGACTACAGAAGTTGTCGAGGACTACTGTACGTCACTACGCCGATAACGTAAACACTCCGGCTAAATTTGTTTTCCCCTGTTCTGCTTGAAGTACGTCTACTTAATCTCAGTGTGGCTAAAAAGAAAAGCTTTGTAAAAATATGCAAGCGCATGAAAGTCAGTTGAAAGGATCTTAAATTGGCGTGACGTTGAAGTCGTGCGACCCTGCTGTACTCGTCTGTAGTTTGTTTATAGCATAACGTTAGCATTTCGCTTCTGGTGATTACCTTTATGCTTCGAAAACTATAAAAGTAGGGTAGAGATGTGGAGATTATCCGGCTGAACAAAACGTGCATTTATCAAACAGGTTTGTTTTCCACAGATCTTATTTTTTACAATAATACAAAATCCTACAGAGAAATTGCATTGCTTTTTTGTCGAGGGAACCCATGCGCAGATAACTTCTGGGTCGGTCTACAAAAATACGTCATCCTGTGACGCTCTATATGGCGGACGATAAATTGGGATGTGTCAATTGGGGGGGACGTTACCAGGGGTTCAGTGTAAAGCCAGCCCACATTTCAGTTATAACCTCATAACCGAAGCAAATCTGGATCAGCTCGTTTGTACCCCCATGTAGAGATGTGGGTAAGGAGGAAAAGAGAGAGGGTTGTATTTTCTGACATTTCGTGAGTCTCCTTACACACTGGGGACACATATCTATGTATGAAAGACATCAAAAAGTGCATTTTGCATAATAGGGGACCTTTATCACAAAGTTTTTTACCAAACTAAATGAAACTGATTCCTCCTGATCCACACAGAACAGTGATAAGTTCTGTAGCTGTGAGCAGGTAGAAGTAGTTTGAAAGCAGCTGGATTATATTGCATCTTGTGTGGGTGGAGACGCCATTTCTACCTTTCTGTTTGTCAACTGTCTCTTCCTCTTAGACTGACAAACAGAAGCTAACTTCAGTGTGAAGGCACAAAAGGAGCAGAGAGAAACCATAGCAATGAATGACCAAAACTTTTGACACATTTAGATGAATGAGGGGAAATCTGAGATGGTTGCTGTGACAACACTTACTGCTTGGTTTTGAAAAAATGTATATCTAAGCTTGATGTCTGGTGACTTCCTGAAGCAAGCAGTGAAGAAACTAGCATGGTGCCGAGGCGTTTCATTCCCCTCAGTTAATGTTCAAATCACCACGACAAACAAATTAAAGTACATGAGCGAGCGTTTCTGCTTTGAGTTCAATAGGAAATGATCCAGTTACCAATGGTGTTTCATGAAAGCACGTCTCTGTTGCCAAACCAACAGATGGGTGTGACTGTACATCCGCAAAGTCACCACCACTCCTCTGAGCATCTGCTACTGCGGAGGGAGGAATTCCAGCTAACCACTGCAGGCCTCGTGACAACAACAGGCACTATGCACAGCGCACACACACACACACACACAGACAGACAGACAGACAGACAGACAGACAGAGAGACACACACACACACACACACACACACACACACACACACACACACAGACAGACAGACAGACAGACAGACAGACAGACAGACAGACAGACAGACAGACAGACAGACAGACAGACAGACAGACAGACAGACAGACAGACAGACAGACAGACAGACAGACACACACACACACACACACACAGACACACAGACAGACAGACAGACAGACAGACAGACAGACAGACACACACACACACACACACACACACGTCCAACACCTCTACAGAGTGTTGATATTTTTATTGGTGATATGTCCAGAGTAAAAATTATATTAGATAGTGGTGAGACATCTTACTTCTGTGTGTGTGTTATGTATTTCTACTCTCTTTTGTATGGTATGACTGCATGTCAAGCTGGATAATAAAATAAATGAAAGTTACACAAAACTGAAACGTTCACTTTAATTAAATGTATTATATCAACAGGTTGCACATAACTATATTAGGTTAGTTGAAAGCAATAATATTAATCCAGATAGGTTCAACGTAATATTACTGGTTTCAACCAACCTAATACAGATCATGTGCAACCTGTTGACATAATACATTTAATTAAATTCAACGTTTCAGTTTTTTCAGTGTATGGACATGCATTCTTTCTTCATGTTTTATGAAGTTACTAGTATGCAGCTGTTGTCTAATAATAATTTATATTTTAAATACTAGCATAGCAGTACTTAAAAGCCAATATGAACGTTTGAGTATCGATAAAAAACTAAAAGGTACTGGAGCGTCTCTAATAGCTCTGTGTATTTCCTGACGGTTGATAAATGTAAATTAACTCCCGGTATTTTATCATATTGCCATGTTGTTCTTCTCAAAATTTGAAATACAGTTTATTTATTCTTCATTACGGTACAGCTGTTGTGTGTCTCTAACAGTTGTTGTAACAGAATGTTGGCTTTGTTTGTTAAATGAACAAAGAACTAATTATTAGCTCTGTTTGTTGTCTTTTCTTGATTAATATATTAGTTGTTTTGTTCATAAATTGTAACAAATAATGAAAGTGTCGTCCAAGTCCTAATCCAGAGATATTCAGTAGTAGATTTTTGCTTGAAGAAACTAGTTCATTAACACATATTTTATTCATTTATTTTATTTTATTCGAGTTTTGGTTAGAAGATGTTAAGATCTCTTCAATTAGATGCTCATTAAAATCCTGGCATTGTCAACTAACTAATGATCTGATCAAGTAAAGACTGACTGCTACAAAACATTTTTTATTAATGTTGAACAAACCGACGGTTATTTTCTAAATTATTTTTTTATATAGAACATTTCAGAAAATATCAAACAACTGCATGTTATCATTTCTAAGAGAAGGTGGAAACACCCCTAAGATATTCTATTTTCCAATTGTTAAACAAGAAATATGATCGATCGACTAATTGGTTCCACTCTAAACTGTTTCAAAGAGTACACAACATTTGCATGACAGGACTATTTAAGTGTCGATGAGTGTGTGGAAACAGGGTGTGATGTACTCTTTACTGATGTAAAAACATGTACTTTAAAAGGTCACTTTTAGAAACATATACTTAAGTTCTGCATCTGTGAGGTGGAGAGATTATGGGAAGCACTCACTTACAAGCCCTGTAAGGAAGTAGTAAGTTCACTCTAAACAGACCGAAGCAAGTACACAAGGCATGTACGCACACACTCGTATTTCAACAGAGTGTGTAGAAAGAGAGAGTTGTGCAGAATCCACAGGCCACTCTAAGAGGAAACAGATCCTGAAGAGAGGTTCAAGCCTCCCTGCCTCTTCCTCTAGTCAGACAACACGGGGCCGCAAAGCTGCCGATCGTGTCTGGCAGCATTCTGTCAGAGGACAGGAACAAAACACACGTCCACAGCACACGCCTATCCAATCAGCAGGGTGCAAAACTAGCAGCAGGAATATGAAAGTGGATGGTTAGGCTGCAAATACTGATTTCTTTCATTATAGAATAATCTGCTAATTAATTTATGGATTTCTCAATTCATTGTTAGGTCTTTAAAATAGCAGAGAATATTTTTAAATATCCAAGAGGAAGAAAATGTTGTGAAGTATACAAAAATATAAATATATATATATACAAAATAGTTGTATTTTTCTGTCAGTTGACAAACGGTTGCAGCTCTAGTGGTTGGTAGGTTTGCTTGACTCACCAGGCTCAAAAAACCAAAGCACCCACCCCCCCTCCTGTTACGAATCAATTCACATGCATCACACGTCACGTTAAATCCTGCCAGCAATCTGGGCGAGCCTACAAAGCTGCTAGAGAGAGTTTACAAACGCACACGTCTCAGGAAGTATTATTTGAGGAACCGCGGTGCTCCATCCATTCAAATGAGAAAAAGGAAATGAAACATTCTTGGGAATAAAATACCACTGAGTGTTTGTTTGGAATCGCAGCAGACAAGCTCATGATCAGACCTGACAGCATTACACAAGGCTGCTGTTCATGGACGCCGTCATCTTCATTTCTAATAAAACAGCATGAAGCTTTTGATGCTAGGATCTCTGAAGTTGATTATTCGTGATAATACTTAGTTTATAGGTGGAATTACTTATTTCCGGTTAAGTTATGAGCGCATATCTCAAAATACAGATATGAACCTGAGAATCAGCTAAATATGTGCTCTTTAAAACAATATATAAAGTGGTGCTTTTCTATGATTATTTGGTCAGAAAACACACATTTGCCTTTATTAGACATTTTTGACTTGGACTTTATATGAATATACAAGTGTTTTAACTGTATTACACATTTTCCTTCTAACATTTTTATACATTTTTTTTATCTATATTTTTATTTATCTTTCATTTGATTTTTGTCTTAAATGGGGAGTTGGGGAACAGCCCTAGAAAAATCTGTGTTTCCTAAAGTCCAAGATCTATAAGATATTAGATTTACTGTCATAAAGGAATGAACACCTCCAGAAAACTGTCACTCTTCAGATGCTGGAATCAGAAAAAATACAAACTTTTTCCCCCTTAGAACCGATTAATTGCCAAAAAAGCAAAAAAACAAGACTAAATTAAAAGTTGACAACTGATGGATGTATCTTCGCAGCTCTAGTTTATCTCGGTATGTTGGTCTGATCTCTGAGCCACTTCCTCTCGGCCAGTGCCTGTCTTGCGGCTGTTCACTCCTTCATAATAAAACTTAATGGGTGTCACACCAAAACCAAACCCTTGTCATCAGCGTGAAGGCAGGGAGTGTGTGATCCTCTGCTTCCAGTGTGTACTGTGACCCACTCATGCTGATGGGCGTTGAGAGAAGGCTTTGATGGCGGTGAATGGGGTACTAATGACTTGGCCTTATGAATGGCCGGTCTGTATTCTGTCCTCCTCATGGATAGAGCTGCTGATGCTCACGGCTTCATGTCAACATCTCAGCCACTTCAACCATCACATCATCTAATTGTAAGACTACACGGGCAGTGTTGCAAGCGATTACCTATTGCATAATCGACTAATGTGAAGGAAGTGGCTAGTTTAGGTATTTTAACATGTTTTTCTGAAGTCACAGCTAACCACATTTACTTTAACTTTAATATGAAAACATGTTAATTTGTATTTATTTATTTTTATTAGGTATTACAAAGTCCAGTAAAAGTCAACTCTATTGTCAATCTTTAAGTTTGTGTGTGCAGACAGAGATCGAAATACTGTTTCCCACAATCCCAAGGATTTTAAAATACAAATAAATATATGTATATGTATATATATATACATACATACACCCTGTACACCCACGTATATATATATATATATATATATATATATATATATACATAATCAAGATAGACACATATATACATGTTCTTCAACTTCTAATGTTCATATAAAGATTTGTATTCTATACTTGTATTCATCTTTTGTTTTATTTATTTTACCTGAAAATAAACATAATATCTTCACTTTAAAATAAGAAATAAATTGGTGCTTTTTTATGATTATTTGTGGAAAAACACAGACCTCTTTTTTTGTACATTTTTACTTAAACTTGTGGGTTTTTTTTATTACACATGTTTTTCTTTGACTTTGAATGTTTGTATTTTAAATATTTGTTGTTGTTTTATCTTGTTTTTATTTTATTCTTGAATGGGTTGTTTAGTGTTTTCTAAAGTCCAAGATGACATCCTCAAATAGCTTTTTTCACAACTCAAGGATAATTGAGTTTGCTGTCATAGAGGAGTAAATAAACCCAGAACATAGTTTATTTTAAGGTGCTGGAATCAGAGCATTTATACTTTCTTTCCTCTAAACTCATTAATTATTTATCATAATAGTCGGACATTTATTTAAAAGTTAATTAATGGGTTTATCTATGCAGCTCTTGTGAAGGAAGTGGCTAGTTCAGGTATATAAAAGTGCTTTTCTGTTCTGGAATAATCTATTTTGCTTTTTCAAAATAAGTCATTATGTGACTAACACAGTAGGTGGGGCCTGTTGGGAATAAACAGGGCAGGAGGCCCAGATAGCACTGAGTAAACTCAATCTATCACCTGTTGAATAGTATATTAATGAAGCATAATATTAATGTGTGTGGTCACCAAAGTAACAGGTAACGACATTTAAACTATGTTAGGTAAACTGTGGTGCAACCTAAGTGTTGCGGATGAACACTGTGAAAGCTGGCAGCAATGACAGCAAATATGTCTCCAAGTAGAGCAGACCAACTGCTGCTTCAGGTGAAAAGCTGTTAATGTGACAGTTTATCGACACATGGCAGTCTTACCTGGCCGAGGTAGTATAGTCAGGTCCTGCCGTGTGTCCTTTCACTGGAGCCGAGCTGTATCCGTCAACAGACTGGGAGGAGACCTTTCCCTGTGCCGTGTCGCTCACCGCGCAATGTCACAACTCCACTAACGTGTTTACACCATAGACTGTCTCTGCATGGACCAAAGCTGCGACTTCAAAGTAGTGCCGCTTCAACTTTCTGCTGACGGGTGGTGCTAATACTTAATTCCGTTTACTTTTCTTCCTTCTCTAGGACACCAGTCGCCCCCCTCTCCTTTCCCTTTCCTCTGCCACTTGGACGCTTTGCGACGAAACAGCTGAATTGAGTTGGGGAGGAGAGGCGGACCCAGGGAAACATTGACGGATGTTCACAGCATCAAGCTAGTGCCTGTTTGAATACTACTTCCTGATAAGGTTTTCAAAATAAACCTTCGGTTGATGGTATTGAAACTTTTAGGCGAAATTAAACGGACTGTATTCTAGTACTGCAAATACCATAATACCATAACACTGACACTGAGGTCAATATTTTTCTCAAGCTGTAAGGATGTTATACTAAATTACATACTTTGGTTGGACTACTACTACTACCACTACTAAAATAAAATGCATACAATTTAGAGACAGTTTAATGTATTTAATAAATGTAACGAATAGCTCGCAAATCAGTTAATGTATTTAGATTAGGTTCTGATATTGGTAAGTGCTAAATAAATTTGACATACAACTGTAACTCTTTATTAAATGTACCAAACGCACCCATTTTTAATCTCAAATACCCTGACTGCTTAAAATCTGTCAAATCAAAACTACAACAGGACTTCCGGTTTCACACCAGCTCTCTTCGGCTAGCTTAACCAATGAGAAAAGTGAAAGTGGAGTTGTTGTTCTTCTATGAGCCATGCAGTGGCACCCTTTCCCTATAAATGTGCGTTTATAGTCAGACATAAATCACCACCTAACAAATGAGTTTATTATTAAAGCCTTGCAGCCAAGGTGTTTTGAATGTATCATACCAAAAAAAATCTCTAAAAGCCTAAACACAACACACTAAATTCTAGGTAGTTTGTTGATAATCCCTTTCCTAGTTTTATTCCTCTTGTAAAGTGTAAAAATAAGGACTTAGCTCAATCACTCCGACTAAACACTTTGACAACACATCAGGGTATTAAGTAAAAGTGTTTTTATTTAAATTAGAATAAAAAGCAAAAACAAACTAAGACCCATGTATAATAGGCTAAAGTCCACTTCAAAAACATTGATAGAGTTGATGCATGTAATTGTGAAGTTGAAAATAAGCACTTTATAAAAAATAGATATCTACATTGTAACATAACGAACGTACAGTATGCATTTCCCAAAGTGGCTATGTAGTCTGTACATGTATGATATAAAAAAAGATCTCCGCCACTTGAATGATTGACAGCAGTACTAAACATGATTTGTTTTCTATGGAAGAATATTTGTGACTGAGAATATAACAGGGAAATTAAGCAGTAAATTAAACTACATATATCTGCAAAACTTGCAGTCCATTGTCAAAAGGATTTAGTTTTACCACACTGTACTTCTAAAACAAACAAGAGTGACAGCTGCCAAATGCAACTTCTGACCTCCAATAAATGATTTTCCTTACACACTAATATCTATTTTTGGTGTAAAAAAAAAACAATGTGCAACATTTAAAAACACAGTTCACATAAAGTATGAAATGCAAGAACAGGATACCACTGAAAAATGAAAAAGGACAGGAGTGTTGATAATATTCAGCCATGGGGCTGGTTAAATTGGTGCTGGACTTTTGATGGCCGGGCCTTGTCAAAATAAAAGCCTGTTGGATTACATATGTATACGAGGGAGGGGGTTGTTGGAGCAGTAGGTAGTAGTGGGGGGTTTATTAACAGTGCGATATCTACTCCTGGGCCTCTTTGCCCGTCATCTTGTAGATCTCAGTAGGGCCGTCCACATGTGTGATTGTAGTGGTCAGCTGGATGTCCTCTCCACTGTTCCCTCCGTTATCTCCTGCAGACATAAACACATCAAACACTAAAATCAACACTAGCGTCATATGAAAGCAAAATATCTTCACAGCATGGATTTTGTTGAGATGTACAAAGACGTCATTATCTCAGCCTCTGTAATAGGATAGAAGATGGGCGGTGGGGCTGTGTTATGCCAAAGTCCGGTTAAATCATGCTAATGTTGTAATAGTTAACCTACATTTCATAAAAATGCAATGCGATGTATGTGTCTTCAAAGCATCAAATTGATTTAATAATGACATGTAATAATATATTAAATATGGTATAACACAGAGGGGTAAAGCAACTTAGTACTGTTACTGAAGTACAATTCTGAGGTACTTGTTCTTTACTTGAGTATTTCCATTTTATGCTACTTTGTACTTCTACTCCACTACAATTCAGAGGTAATGGTTTACTTCTATTTAATCCCTTTAGTTACTTTACAGATCTGGATTAATGATGGTAAATATAATCAGCCCTTAAATCAGACTTTAGTTCACCTGCAGTAAATCCAGCAGCTACCCTGCAGTATACAAAGCCATTCAAACTAGCTGCACCTTTACCAGCTCTGATGAGAGTACTTTCTACTTTCACTGGAGGAACATTTAGAATGCAGGACTTTTACTGTGACAGAGTATTCCTACACTCTGGTACTTCTACTTTTACTCAAGATCTGAGTACTTCTACTTTTACTCAAGTACAAGATCTGAACTTAGGGGATATTAACCAATACGAAATGTAGTTTTACATGCAACCTAAGGCTGATGCATACAGAATCAGGATTGAATGTTGACAAGGTAGTTTGAAAAAGTGCAACCTTCTTAAACATACATTTAAGGACTTTTCAAGTACTTTCAGGCAAAATTCCCCTCTGCTAAAAAAAAAGACGTATATTTTTGGACACAGATCAAGGATATGATATAACTTGTATAGATTTCTTGCGGGTTCTGCATAGGACCATAATAATGTCTTGAGGATATCAATAACGCAGTTTTGTAATGTCTGGTTAGCCACATCTCCTAGTATTAACTTCTTTAGGCATATCTAAAGCTTAGCCATCTCGCTTGCTTTTTAAGCCGCCCATTTACAAAAGTTAGATTGTCATACTTTTTTTTTTAAACCCCTCCCCTTTCTTTTAATGAATATAATATATAAATTCAAGCACTCGGCTGATCCATGTCAATTATTACCATTTCCAAAGCACATTTTTTCCCCCTCTGTGACAAACGTTGGAACCACAGAATTGGCTTTTTTATGTAGTGGCAATCTACTATGACATGATTCAACTTGAAAAAATTAAAAACATACAGGCTTCAACTATGGACTTTTTTTCCCCCTTCAGGTAAAAGAAATATTCGTTTCCGAGTAGAATATTTGGTTTCATCCCTCATATTTTTTCCCTTGGGTTCCTGTTGTGCACATTCCCTTGTTTTACTGCAGGCATGAGATCTGTTGCATAACAAACACGTTTCGCTGAATTTCACCAACAGAAATACTTCCAGCTTATTTGAAACAGAAGTGAAACTCGAGTAAATCACCAAGGAGACTGAAACTTGGATAGAGGCGCCCCTGCCTGACACTGATTGACGCACTTCAGGGAACTCTTCCAGATTTCCACATGTTCTTTCTCTCTCCCTGACGTCAGGAAATGGATGGATGGTTTTCATTACTTCCCCTCCCCCCACCCTCTTCACTGTTCCCTCCCTCTCTGTCTGTCTCCAAGGGAGCCTGGTGTCCATTAGAATCATCCTCTCGGACCAAAAAGACCCTTCTTTCTCCTGGGAATCTGGGACCTTCTCAATCCCCCCCCCCCTTTCCTACTAAACAAACTCTGGATGAATAGGCTGCTTTACAGCAGCGGACAGACAGAATAAAGAGGGACACTAGGGACATACTACCAATAACTTTAAGAAGAGAAGTAAGAAATGCCAACCAACTAAAAGTTATGTAATTTATGTTCTCAATATAGAACTATGAAGCATTAGTGGATTTTCCAAGATGCTATGTGATATACTAGAATCTTAAATAATAAATGCTCATGGCAAATGGCATAATGAAAACAATCCAGCACCTTCTAAATTATTCTCTTTATTCTTCAATTTTATTTTTAAGATAACGCAAGTTATCACTGATGCTCACTGACCTATCAGACCAACTTATAGATTTAGACAACTTCATGCATATGTAAAAATGAGGGCTTCCAATCAAAGAAAATATGTATTGAATAACAGGGTTTCCATAGTTAACTGGCAATTCATTGCAAATTAATAGCACATTTTTTGAATCTATTTTTAAATGTATCTTAAAGGATTGTTTTAAAGTTTCTAATACTCTTATAAACCTGAGTGGATAAATATGGATGCTTAGACAAAATGGATGTTTATTAATATTGCAACAATCCAAAACAAAGATACATTTAAGTGAATTGTATTTAAGGCCTGCAAGCTATAGCCATTAACTAAGGGCATGCACTCAAGTATTGTACTTAAGTACAATTCAAAGAGTTCAAAAGTCAAAGTCCACTTTATTGTCAAAGTCTCCACATGTGTTATACATACAGAAAATGGAAATACCGTTTCTGGCAGTCCCACAGTGCGAACATAAACAAGAACATATAACATAAAGAGATAAGAGCGTAGGGGAAAAAAAGGGGGGGGGGGGGGAGCGGTATACGAAAAAACCTAAGTAATATATACATATGTTTGACACAATCAACACAATTTGACAGTAGTGCAAGTAGTGCTTTAGTGCAAAAAATAAGTAGTACACTTCCAGTAGCAGCGGGGAATAGAAAGTGACTGGTGCTGGATGAGGGACGGGTGCGTGAGGGAGGGGGATTAATGTCGTGGTACATTTCCAATCTTGAGGTACTTCTACTTAAGCTAAGTCTTTTAATTTTATTCCATTTTAAACTTTTACTCCACTACATTTTAGAAGCTAATATTTGTACTTTTTACTCCACTACATTTTAGAAGCTAATATTTGTACTTTTTACTCCACTACATGGATAAATAACGCATACACTTTGACAGCACTAGTAAATGTACTACCTAGAAACATGTTCAAGCTATATCTATTATTTTATCATTTAGTACATTTAATTCTTTGTCTCTCTGATATCCTAGACTTATAACTACAATAGCTGAAAATGTTGAGCATATTGCACTCCACTACTATAACGTTTCATACAGCAATTACAACTGAAACTGCATCCCTGTAATTTCGAAAGAAAGTGAGTAGAAACGGGTGGTTACCCGTGATGCACTGTCCACTGGAGTGTTCGTCTCCGTAGCGCTTGTGGGACGGAGCGTAGAGGAACATGATGGCGAACACGTACAGGTTCCACATGCCGTAGATGCCGGTGAAGAAGGCGCTGTTCACCTGCACCGTGTGCTCCCCCCAGTGCCAGTGGCCCTCGTTCACCTGCACACAGACAGGAGACAAACAGTTTTTAGGGCGGAGCGTTGTACGTATAGTGCAGTGCAGGGATGACATATTTTTTGTAGGCCAACGAGGAAATTAGCATCACAAGTGTTTCCTTGACAAAAAGCAATGGGTTGCAATTGGATTCAGTTTATTGCAGAATATAAGCTCTGTGGCAAACGCACGCTTGTGATAATTACACGTTCTGTTAAACAGAATAATCTCCACATATTGACACCGATTTGATTATTTCTGAAGAGCAAATGCCATCTCCAGAGTTAAACGGCGAACTTTAGGCTATAAACTACATCAAAAGGAACATGGCTGTGCATAAACACTGCTAAGCTAAGGGTGGCTAATGTTTGGCATGATGAACATATATTAGTTTATTTAGTCACATTTTAGCAGCTGCGATTTTTGAGACACATCGAAACTTTGGACATTCACCAGCTTGTGTTAACAGATCTATTTTTAGGCATCCAACCAAAAATATAATTTTTAAAATGTGACATCGAGACATATTTCCTGGTTTTAGGACTCCTAAACCATTCTATTGTGACAGGAACACCTTTTTATTTCCCTTTCAAACATAACCAGTTAACACATAAATGGTTCTGTGGACAGCATTGTGACTCACCTGACTGATGATGAAAAAGATGACAGTCATGGCAGCACAGGTCAGAGTGACCAGCATGAGGAACTTGAACCTGAAAATCAGACCCTAAAAGGATGACAAGCGGGATGAAATAGTAAAACATTTTCCATTTAGCGAAGAAATCCTTTTTGTGTTTGTTTATTTGGTGATAATGAAGTATTAGAAAAGCAAGATTCCAAATGACAACAACTACCTCATAGTGCAGCCGTCGGGCCTTGGACATGGCGGGCAGGGACGTCCTCTTACCGCTGATGTTGCGGAAGACTTGGAACACCATGAAGCAGAGGAAGAGGAAGTAGAGGCAGGCACAGATCCCTGCCACAATGATGAACGCCATCTGAAGCAACTCCAGTCAAGGAAATAACCAAATAACACCCTCTGTAAGAACACTGGTGGTGCATACTGTAGATATACGGATGTAATCTCTTCAATGTTTGTCGACAAACACAGACACATCATTGTAAAGGTAAGAAACATGTACTGGTTATGCAGAAATGAGAAAAATAAGCATATTTTTGTGTGTTTGGAAAAATGTTGTGTGCTGATGAATCCTGCATTGCTCAGCTCGGAATGCAAAGTAAACTAAAAGGTACGAGCTGATACAGTAAACACATCATGCGGACACCCTGGGAAATGCTTTCACATATGGCATTACTGAATTATTTCTCATCTTTTAGTCTAGAGACCGTTGCCAGTTTTTGCTAATGCCAACTGGAAAAAACTTCACAAGCACATACTGCAAGAACTGGAAGTGGGGCATTAAAGGGATCTTTGGATGTGTTTAATAAGGGTTTTATAATAACAAAGTCAGTGTATTACCTACAGTTACCTCACACAGGCAAAGAAATGTACTGCTGTGGACGCTGTAATAATACAGAAATGACCAGCCAAAGTAAAAAAATAATTATATATATATATTTAATGTACTCTGTATTTACAATATCTTCACAACATTTGGTTATTCTGAGTCAGGAGACTGAAGCCTGTATATCTGCCAAAGCCACCAGGCGAAAACTAGTTTGGAATAACCAAAGTCCTACTTAAACCATCTGATCGAGGCAGCAGTAGACCAGCAGTGTGCCTGTTCTGCTGGGTGAAGTTAGTATTATTTCCCCCAAATCTGAAATGGCTGGTAAAGCTTTGAGAATATTCTATATATAGCTTGCACTTATATTGATTTTTAAGGCGGTGCATAGAGCGTTCACAGCAGTACATTGCTTTGCTTCTATATAGTTAATCTCTGTTAACCGATTGGCTAGGTACCATACAACCTCATGTGCCTCTCTTTAACAAAGTATTGGTTCAGACAAATGTGTTCCAACAACAAGAGGATAAACTGAGCTAAAAACATTATTAACGCAATTGACACACTGATTTTTATCAGCATCATAGCCGTCAGACAAGCTGGTTGCATGAGTGATCTTTCTCTGATACCGTTAGCAAACCGTTTAGAAAAGGATACAGCAAGCTCAGTCCCCACATCAGACGCCCAGATGCTGTAGAAGGGGTTTGTCAGCTGGACCCCTCTGGAAGTAAAACAGAAACAGTTATGGCTTATCTACTCTTGAGCGTAAATTCACAAGATGGTTATAAAAAAAAGGTGTGCATACTAATATCCACTACTTTTGTAAAAAAACAAGTCTCAATAGTGACGTAGAAAAGACTTGGTCGAACCTCTCACACATGTCAAAGATAAAGAGGCAGAATGAGCCGAACACGATGGGTCCGACCTGCTTCCAGTACACTGAGAACCGGTTCCTCTCCGTCTGGTCCTGAGAGAAGAAGACAGAGCAGACGTAAAGATCAGAATAATTCAGGCTCACTGGTTTCAAAACTAAAGGCATTTATTTTCCATTTTGGTCCAGCTGGTAGTGCTTTACACTGTCTTACATTAACATGGATTGACCATTAAATAACCCTTCATGTGTTATCTGAAATACAGTTTAAATGTTGTCTTTTAGCTCAACAACATCAACTAGTCTTGGTATGGCTATGATGGAACTTCAAACAATTAGCAATTCACCCTGCAGGTCAGTGAGAAACCCATCAAACATTAAGTAAAAGGTACCGAGTACAGTACCATGAGGTGCTCCCCGCAGAAGATGATCCAGAAGGAGAGCAGCATGGAGTAGAAGATGCCCTGTCTGATGTCACCGAAAAGCAGCATCCAGGTCCAGTTGAAGCCAACAGAGAACCACTCCACTGGGATGTTGATGAACGTCATCGAGATACCGAGAGCAAGGATCACCCTGAGGGAGCAAAACATTTGACATGTTTTACAACTTTCCTTTTTTACCATCATAACCTACACATGTGGCATCCTTAAAACCATCTATTCTTAAATAAATACATCAGTTGATGCTCGTAGATAATAGAGTGGTTACGTTTTTAGAGTGGTTATGGTTGTTATTTGTGGTTTTCCCTTTCCTGTAGTGCATTATATAGGTTTTAGTGTATGTAAATGGTAAAAATCCCTGTGTTCCCTCCAGAGGGAGTTTCTGCCTAAAACGCCTCCATTGGACTCCTTTATTTACTTCGCTAACATAAGGGCATCACTCCCCAACACTCGCTTCAACCCATTGTACGTGATAGGCTAAGGGGCAGGACATCTCCAAGAAGTTGATCAATCATAACAGAGCAGACTGGGCTCTGGTTTCAGACAGAGGGTGAAAAGAGGTGCTGCAGCACAGGCAGTATGACAAAAGCTTTTTTGAACAGTAAAGCATGGAGACATGTCAAAAGAGAGGCACAAAATACAAATATGAACATGAAAATGAGCAGAATATGGCCCCTTTAAATACATGTCATTAGCAGTATTATGTGTGTAGCCTTAGCAGCCATACTGGAGTTTGAAGCAAGAGAAATGGATGAAAAGTTACAAAACCTGAGGAAACTTTTCTTAGCAATCAGGATAATGAGGGCTCTTACAGTGTTTGCAGATAAAATATAGGGTCACTTTGACGGGCTTTACACTACTCAGACACAATCAATGTTTTATAGCGGGGCTACATCTCCAACTGCTGAAGGAGAATCATTAGATCTCGGGACATTATCGATTAGATTATCCATTCAGCTACAAGCACAGTTTGTTCCCACTGACTTCTACAAATCTACATCATTTATTACCTTTCCAAAAAGCCTCATTATAAACAGCCAATGTCCCTCAACCTTGAAATCCAGACATTTAGAGAGAAATAAGAAAGGGGGAGTGAATTGAGAACAATCGGCCTACAGAAAGACAGAAGAGAGCTGCTCTTCTAAGCATCTGCAACAGGTCCCTGCACGCCGCCACTAGATGAAAGGATGATCGTAAATAGATAGTTAAGAGGGCAAAACAGAGCTACAGTGTGTAGGTGTGAGAGAGAAGAAGAGAGGGGGGTAAGCTGTACATAAAAAGATGGCCTAAACACGAGTACAATTTTTTTTCTCTGTGTAACCTAAGTAATGTAACACAGGTTCTAAGCTATAGCGCTCTAGACAGCTCGTCAGCGATGTTCTACGGAGTGAAACCACATTCAGCTGGTATGCTAGGAATGTGTCCTGAGTACCACCAACACAGACAGGAGAGAGAGTGTGTGTGTGTGTAGAGTAAGACAAAGGGTATGGTAAGAAAAGGTTTTAGAGGTCTACGCACACAATGCCGTTTTTGCCACAAGCGGTTTCTTAATCAAAACTAAAAAAGACAAATGTGTGTTTGTGTGTTTTTCAGAAGAAGCATATCAATAACATTTTTATCTACAAAGGTCTCTTCCTCTCCAAATAAAAAGGGCCGGGCAATTGAAACCAGTTTAAACAGTTCTTTGCAAAGCAGACATAGGATGAAAGGGTGCAAGCTAACCGCTAACATTAGCTCAGCTTGTTTCTCTTAAACTTAACATACAGACCTCTGATGCTGACATCCTTTTTCAGCTAAATATATAGGTCAGAATAATTAAGATATAAAAGTGTGTTTTGTCAAAATGTGGCTTAGAAACAGTAAAAAAAAGTGAATTTATCACAGCTTCTGGCAGAAAAAGAAGATGCACTACAGACGTCTGAATGAAATGCAAAGTTATCTGGATTCAAATTTTGGATTTCTCCAATTATTATTTTTTTAAGCATTTGGAATTATCCAAGTACAGGAACATTCAACTGCTGTATATAAAATGTAGGTCTAGTCGATTCTTAACATTTTAATCTGGAATCGTTATAAATCATACCTCTAAATATATTTTGTTTTTTTACACAGGACATTTTGACATGCAGTGGTGGAAAATAGAAAAGTGCATTTACTCCAAAGTATGATTTTAACACACTTTGTAAATATGAAAACACATGAGGTGATGCAATACGTTCATTTTTGATATATACAGTATTTTGGCTCCACATTGACAAACCACAAAACATTTTTCTTTAAAAAACATTTACTGATAATATATCAGTACCTCTACTAAAGTAATGGTTTCAACTCCGGGTTTTTACTTGTAATACAGTATTTTAAGACCATAGTTATTCTACTTTTACTCGAGTAAAGGACTTTGGCACTTTTCCCACCACTGTTGACATGTGACAGTAGGAGGAGCACAGGTGTAGCTAATGACATTTATCATTCCCTCTCGGTGAGACATCAGTGTGTGTTGCAGCTTTTTCCAAAGCACAGACATTTTTTGGGTCAATTTTAATAAAGGTTTGTCACAGCTAATGGATGTTTAGGTAATAACTTTTCTAATAATCTTCTTCTCCATCTACCTTTTTCCCAAAATATTATCAATCATTTGCCCTCTGAAGTTCAAAGAAAATCTAAAAAGGTGCGCCATCCTGACACCTCTGAAGGCTACAGTAGCATGACCGCAGACTGTGGGTCATCAAAAAATCATCTGCTGTCCACAAATAATGTACAACTTCCTGAGAGCCTGCCGACTCCTTTGGGAATGAGAGCCCTGAGCCGGAAGATACAGAGGGTAGGACAGGGACTGTGATTTGTCTGCGTGTGTGTGTATCTATGTCCTGAATGTGTGTTTGCAGCATGTAGCTGAGTGCTAGCTTGCCGATTTTGCTTCATGCTTGGTCAGGCACTTCCTGTGGCGCCTCTGACTGATCTGTCCTCCCAGCAGGGGGTTAGAAAAACAGAGGCTGTGAGCAGGGCTCCAGCATTCAGACTATCTGCTGCAGGCAGGAATACCTGTGTTGCTGCTCAAACCTTCAGGGGGTTTGTTACAGGAGTGAACTCAAACATCTGTGTTCAATCACCCTGCAAATCCTTTCAATTATTTACCTCGTCCCATATTATATACATCTGTCAGGTTTTTCCTCACTGCATATCACTCAGAGATCAAATCAATCCATCTCCTGAATCATAAAAATATGCTTTCTTAGTTAAGGCTGATATGACATTAAGGTTTGAAATGTGTAATTAAATAAATGATTCATTTTATTCTGAGGTCTAGTTTTTTTTTCATATTTTTTCAACATCCTGTAACATTTGGTTGTTTTTAAGAAAGTATGATTAAATAAAATGTTGAAATATAAATAAGACAGGTTTATGATGTTATGTTGGTACATTAATTATTATATCAGGTAATGTGTACATTTGTGAGATATATTTATGTTTAGTCCTGATATCTTTACTTTATAATTTAACTAAATATAACATACTTTTAAAAGTTAATTCCATTAAAGACCTTTCTATTTTACGCTGCCTTTTATTAAATCAGATAACTATTCATATCTTACACTGCAACTTATATACTTGTACTTCATGCCAGTATTATTCTATGTTAGCTGGTTTTAACACTTTTGGATTTTTAATCATTTTTAAATTATTATTATTATTATATTCAAATGTCGTTTTTTATTTGGTTTCTAGGTTTTCTTGCTATATATAAAAAATGCCTTGCCTCAAATTACTAACCCAAAAAAAGGCATCTTTACAACAAATGGATAAAAATAAAATGTATCGGTGAATCCCTTGTGATGCCGCTAGGTATAAAATAAATATGGTGCTCAGAATACAGTGGTATAGAGGGAACATCAGGGATGGAGCTGCCTTACTTCTCCAGTAGCACAGGAGGTCTGCTCATAAGGGTGATCCTCCTCCAATACCAGATCATGATGATGAGGATGCTGGGAGTGAGGAAGGTCTTCATGGCAAACCACACCTTGGTGAAGCCCCCGTTCTGGTGGATGCTCTTGGAGAAGAAAAAAGGAAGCAAAGTCAAATATTTGCTTTTGAAAGTTTCCTTGTTCCAGAGCAAGCACTAACATCCCATCACTCAATGGCAAACACCCTCAGTCTGAGGCGTAACCGTTAGGAAGTTTACCGATCAAAAGCCAACTCACCACGAGACGGATGTCCTTGATTTCTCCGATCCCCACGTTGACCTTCTTGCGCTCGTTGACAGGCAGGCGGATGTTGAGGAGGTAGTACTTATGGGCCACGCTGCCTACCTCCATGAAAGGCAGCAGGTCACACTCATAGTAACGTCCCTCGTTCTCATAGGTCTGCAAAACGCACAGCAAAACACCACGTCTGGTTCAAAACTCAAACAGATTTACTTCACTGTAAGAGAAATGTTGCTTTTAAGTCACATAAATAAATCTAACAAGTTCATAAGCCAACGCCGGTGATATCAATTATTATGAGCAGCAATCAAAGTGTGATGAATATGTAACATCATTAAGCTGCAACAATACAAGCTTTTAGGCTGGATTCAAAACCATGCAAAAATTACTTTTAAAAAGATAAAATAACATTTACTTTATTTATCCCAAATTGGGACATTTTTTCGTTGCAGCAGCATGTAAAACTAAATATTGCACATAATTAGAAATAATAATACAAAAATAAATTAACCATTATCCAATATAAACACCTCAAAATAGAAAATAAAACAGAACTAAAAGAGTGAATATATAAAAGTTGACTGAAGAGAAAATATATTTTTTCCAGTTTCGAGGTCAACGGTTTTTAAATTACATTCCGGTTAGATTCCTGCAGTCTGTGGTTAACACAAGCAAAAGAGACTTTCAAATGTTGTTCTATGACATAAAACACATAAGTAAACAACTTAACCTGGTAAACGCCTGAAGCTTTTACCCATCTTTAAACAGCAGTTGCTAACAGTTGACTAAATGAGACTGAATGACATCAAGCCAAACAATGGTCCGTCTTTAGCTGAGAGGTGGTGATGTGCAGCTGTACGTAGTTTGTTTATAACGTCAGCTGTTTACTCCTGGCAATTGCATTTATGCTTAAAAAAAATGTATGTGGACATTATTATGCTGAAAAAACAGGCAAGTATCACTAACACCCGTTTGCCACAGATCTTATTTTAGCAATATTCCAAAAATCTAAAAGGAAAAATCCCATTGCTGTCAGGGGAGGGATGCTAACTTCCGGGTGGGCCTACAAAAGTACATCATCCCTGCCCCCTAAAGATGCATGAGGAGGCACCGAGTGTCGTGCCACACCTTGGCTGTAGTGAAGTTGCAGCTGAGCTTCCTCTGTTCAAACGAGTGAGCCATCTCCGTCCACTCGCTGACTGTGTCGTCCCTGTAGGCCAGCCCCACGTCGATGGTGGCCAGCGATCCATCCTCTGAAAGAAATACAGCAGCAGACATTTACTTTCAGATCACTACAAACATTTAGCAAAGTCATTATTTTATAAAGTGCAGTAGAGCTTGCAGAAGAAGATTGTTCCCTTAAAAAGTGTTTTGATCCGTCTAAATTGTGACTGTGATAGAGTTATGTCTTTGCGTGTACTCACTACTTCCAGCCATCCAGCTGATGTTTTTATCCAAAGGAAATTACATAAATTCCTCAGACACGCCTAAGGGAGTTATTTTGGGGTTAAGTTACCATGCCCAAGGTCACTTTGACATGTTAACTGCAGGGGCTGTGATTGGAACACATCCACTTAGACCCTGACTCAAAAAATTGAAAGAATGCAAGGGTGATAGTCAACCAAAGGAATCGCAGTAGACTGGAGTTTGGACAAGTGTATTCTACCCATTAGCCTAAATTTAATATAAACATAAAAAGCCGTTTTCAGCAAGTTAAATCTTTTATAATCAGCTCAGCAGACTGATCTTAGACATAGGAAGTAGCAAAACAATTTACCAGTTACCTGATACTATCCACAACTTTTGCCAGTAGACAACTAAAAAAAAGGACAGTTCCAAACCAGTCGAACCATGTCGGTATCATGCAGTGGAAAAGAGGCACAAGACCTTCTTGTTGTTGTAATCCGTTGCTTATTATACCTCCTGCTGGCTGTTATTATTCTAGTGACGGGATGAATTAGGTCCTGATGACAGACAGTCACTGCCTTTTAATTATGAAACTAGCAGAGAGATGTCACTGCTAGACATGGAGATCGTCCCAAATATACTACTGTGCATAGAGTGGTGCAGGGATGAAGTATTTTTGTAGGCCGACCCGGAAGTTATCTGTGCATGGGTTCCCTCGACAAAAAAGCAATGTGATTTCTCCATACGATTAAAAAAAATAAGATATGTGGAAAACAAACCCGTTTGATAAATGCACGTTTTGTTCAGCCGGATAATCTCCAAATGTCTATTGTCTACCCTACTTTCATAATTTCCGGTCACCGCTGATGTATTTAATGTCGTAGGACAAAATGTGACCTGTCTCTTAAATTTGTGTCAACCACAGACCTTATTTCAAACTATTTTCCAAAATCCTATGGAGAAATCCCACTGACAGACGAGAGAACAGGAAGTGGTAAAATGCTAACTCACTTCTGGGTTTTAGGACTTGTTCCAGCACCACTCTATTCACAGGTACCATGCAAATGTTTTACAAGCTACCCCTCCAGCTTGGTACAGTGCTAACAGAATTAGGAGGGACGTTTCTAACCTTGAAAAAAATCAAATCAAAGCACTGCTTGGCTGCAGTTCTAACCAATGTTTATATCTGAAGGCTAGACTTTCAATTAGGCTGTTCATAGTTGTAAATGAATCAAGGTCAAATCTTTTCAGTGTTAATCCTGGGAAGAATTGTATAGATTACCAGGATTATTTCTCAGCATGTGATATATTCAGTGTGCACTACATGGTGGCCCAAATCTAGACTACTTCCTACTTGACATTACTTTAACAAGACCTTGAGGTGGCCTCCAATAACGCATCCCGGTGAAACCCTAAAAAACAAGCTATTAAAACTGCATCTTTAGATCACATTACAAAGCCAAGTGTTCTCTCCTCCAGCCCTCCAGAGTGCCTCTTGGCCGTTATGAAACGAGCCGGAGTGAAGAGAAAGAAACCCGGTGGCCTGTGCTGTTGCAGAGGGAGGGGGAACCAGATGAGAACTGGCAGCCGACTGTCTGTGTAATGCCCTCCGCTCTGCCATTGGAGGAGACAGCGGCCTCCAATATGAGCTCGCTTCATGCAAACATTCCACTACAGTCCAGCGGCCATTGCCACGGAGACTAAGCCTCCTCAACAGCTGTGTTATTGCTGGACTCTGGCCAAAGGGGGTGCTCTTAGCAGGGTTGGAGTGGTGCAGGTGGGTGGAGTGGTTAATAAGGGCGAACCTCGCACATTGTTCCACAGATATGGTAGACAAGAGATGGCCTTGGGTTTATACGTCATACAGAGAGTCATGATTCAGACAGACGAGATGATGTCATTATGTCTTTAAGGAAGAGCTGGGTTTGCAGTTTTGAGGATTATTAGCATTGTATTAAAAAGTGTAAGGAATCTATATCGTATCAGCTCAGTTTAGGATTTCATGTCAACATGTTTAAAGAGTGAAAGTAACTCATTTTGTAATGATTGAAAGCTCTTTAGATCATTTAGAGAAGATTCCATGATAACCTTATTTCACATTTTTTTCAAATGGTACCGAAAAAATTAAACACTAAGACAAGTTCTAGCTAAAGGAATGTGTTTTGCTATTGTGCAAAATGCAATTTTTTCTATAGGAGTGAGCATAATATTCAGGGGGTTTTCTAGAAAAGTGTAGTAAGAGGGCGCTAACGTCACTTCCGGTGAAAACACTGCATTAGAGCGAAGCGGAAAATAATAGTTCCTTCATGTCTTAAAGCTGCTGAGTCATATATTGCACCTCAAACAAAAAAAAAATCCGGAGTTCCTTTACTTCCTCTACAGAAAGAAAGGAGTACAAGAAAGGATGTAATTCAGAAATCTCAGTTTCAGTGTCAGCCTGCTGCCTGCCACGCTTCCACCGGCAGACCCACCGGACATCCATCCCAGATTTATTCTCTGTAAAAACAAAGCTGTCTTTGCCGTCTGATGCCCTGACAATTGTTAACACTAATGTTTCTCTTCACCAAAATAAAAAGCACCCATCAGAACCCAACAATAACTGCAGTTATTTCTTAAGACTCATCGTGTGACATACGGATGTTACAAATAGCTCCTGTTTTTTTTTTAGTTCCTTCAATGTACTGCTGGATCTAACTCTTCATGAAACCAATCGGTGTGAACAGTCATATTTGTGAAGGATATCTATGAAAGCTCTAGCCCCGTGCCAAGGCATCAGGTGGTGTTACACCTACTTTACAGCAATACATTTTTACTTTACTATTATAATAACGACACAACAGGCCAAAGGCTTGACTGTGCTATACAGTTTAGTGAGTTAGTGAGTACCTTCAAGCACAACTCCCCTCAGGAGGAAAAAAGCAAAGTTGAATATTTTCAAAACAGTCAAGACAATGCAGATGGCTTCTACTACAAGCAGCATCTCGTGTAGATCAAACTGATTCAGTGTGAAACGGACCGGTCTGTGGTCCGGCCTGACTCACCAGGCAGTTAACAACCCGCAGCACATTTCCACTGAGGCTGAGAATGTGAGCAGGCAAATGATCCTGATGAGTAAGCCGCCATTGTAGCATGACTGTTTAGACAAGCCAGACCAGAAAGGCCGGGTCCTATAAAATGACAACACAAACATTTGGTCTCTATGTTTACAATTACCTTCCTCTTCCTTACAAATGAGCCTAAAAGTTGGATGAATCAAGGTTTACGGGCATTAGTCAGTGTGGACTGTGTATCAGAGGTTGTTATGAAGCAAAAATGTGCTTGCACTCTAAGCCTTGAAGCAGAAGATGTGATTAGGAGTCAAACCCTCTCTCCCAAGCTCCGCTGGAGATCCAGTCACTTATTAGACTCTGTCACCATCCTCTAATCCCTCTTACCGGGATCCCAAACACCCTAGCAGGATACCAAACCCTGTCTCTCCAGACATTAGTTATCTCCCGTTTCCTCTCATTCACTGAGCTAATGAATTCTGTCTATATCCACTGACACTCATTAGTGGGTTTCATTACAATAGACATGAACTATTTGAAACAGCCCGGGGCAAAAAATTAAGTCACTCTGGATTAAAAAGGTTTAAAAAAAAACCTGAAAATCTTTGGTCAACCCTCAGAGATTTAGAATGCTTCAACACCCATTGATTGTTTTACTTTGTCAGGACCAAGAGGTAAAACAAAAGTGCATTTAGTTCTTCTCCATTTTGTGTCTACTCGGACTTTATAAAAAACCAACCTATTGGAGTACACAAACATGAAGTTATACACACTGACACGTTACTTTTCTGTGTGTGGAAGACAACATCTGTATCAGACAGAAAGTTATACAGCTCTTGAAAGCTTCTGATGTGGATATTTTTCATGAAATAACACTATTACTAGTAGTCATCAGTCTGCAAATGGCCCACGTTATGGATAAAGAATACCAGGTAGAGTAATGATCCCGAGCTCATTACTGCGGAATCCCTGTCACACACTTATTAAAGGACTTAATGACGTGACAAAGTACCCAGAGCTGAAGATGCAAGCTCTGCAGTTGTCGCAGAATTTGACCCATTTATCAGGGAACATACCCACGCTGACATGCATACGTGCTACGATGGTTACTAAATGAGGTATATACATGGCCTTATACAGACACATGTATAGTATCACTTTCTAAACAGATTTTACAATCAGCAGATTTCTGAGCAGTTCAGCTTTTGAAACAATGCGTAAATCACATAAATACTTTAATAAAATCCAATTCATTTTTTTAAACTGTCTTTGATTGGGTGATCAGCACAAGGGGTTCAATAGACCATCCAAATTAACTGTACAAATTAGGCAAAGGACGTGTGTTTTAACTGATCCAAACAGGTAAGGTGTGAAAGCACTCACAACTTAAAATTGCAGGACGATGGGGACTATTGCATCTGTCCCCTGAAAACAATTGGGAGAATATATAGCAACTAATGTAACCCCACTCTGAAGGGGATCTCCCATAATGTATACATTGAGATATATGAAATACATTAGACATCATTAAATCAATTCAGAGTCTTTTAAAACATTTAAAAGTGGAAGACACGTCAGCTGTGAACTAACCCTAACTGGGAAGATCTCGCATATATCAATCATTAACCTGTGGTTATAATAAGACATGGCATTGCTCAGAGGCAACTACGTCTGGTTTGAATCCGTCATCTATCTTCATTTTGTCTCAAAAGTGTTTGAGAAACCCGTCTGAACCCCCCCCCCCCCCCCCCCCCCCCAAGGGTGTATAGAGAACAACCAGCAGGGCATCCATCATTGTTTGCTACCTTTCAGTGTAACAGAAATCCAATCTACTGAATCTACATTTCTGTGGGTCCCTCAAGCAATCCCCTGATAAACTGAAATAAGACCACAAGACAACATCCAACCAGCAAGGTAATATGTAACAACAAGTATGACTGGTATAGTTGGAATGACTAGATTTATGATGAGAGTGATAAGAAGTGACAGTACATGAGAATATTTTAGAGGCTAGCTTGGTCACATTGGGCCTCAAATATTTGCCGTCAAGATTGTTAAATAACAGAGATAAAATAAAGACAAAGGTGGGGGAAATAACTTCAAACATTGAAAAAAAATTGAGAATGTGTAAGGCCTCAAGACAATTAAACAAGTTGATAGACACTTTTATCCAAAGCGACTTACATACAGTACATTCAATACTGTGAGCAGTCCCCACAGGAGCAGTTTGGGATGAAGCGTCTTGCCCAGGATCAAAAGGACATGCCGACTGCAGTGGGACTCGAACTATCCCACTGCGCCACAGCTTCCCTAATACTTCTTCATCTCGAATCCCTTTTAGTTCCGCTAGAATCCCTTACCACTATTTTATTTGGAAAGAATCTTATGAGTAGCATCATATTTTACATTGTGTAACATATAAAATATATTATAAAGACTGTAAGAATGAGCCTTTGAAATATAAATAGCATTTGAAACGTGCAAGGCGGTAGTGGGACACAGCGCAGGGACGAAGCGGTCTGCCATGTAGCGTAATGATTCTTAATTTGTGTCAGAACAAGCAGCAAGGACACAGTTAATTCAATCAACAAATAAAATGACACAAAGCAAGCGGAAACAGAAAACATGCGCGTTGGCAAAAATGCCTCATTAAGCACTCATCATGTAATAAACCTTTAATATCTTTCTAAGGTCAGAAGTATTGTATATTAAAGGGTTACAATAATAATAATAATAATAATAACAACAGCTGCTTTTTATCTTCGATCCCAGTCTCCTCGTATGAGAAAAAAAAACGTACATGTTGGGTTAACTCAGTGTTTCGCTCAAAGCGAAGACGGTTTCTCCTTTATACGCTCAAATGATCCCAAACTTTGCATTCCCTGCCCGAAGTAATTAACTTAACAACTAAGCGCAGCTCCCACAATTCAGTGTGAAGGGTTTCCTGGCAAATGATACAAAGCACAGTGCCCAGATGGAGTTTTTTCTTTTTTTTTCATGCAACAAATACAAAGTTCGACTAAGACTTTTTGAGCTGACTAACGTTCAACTGACACTTACCACCAATGCAATACAAACTAGCACTGACTCTTAGTTAGAATTTCTTGCCTCCACATCTTGAAAGCCATGTCCTGAGGGTGAAACATGAGCCGTGTTGTTGATAAAGCCATAAGAAAGCCCCGGTTCTCACCTATCTGGTTGTGTATCTTGAATGCGATGTCGAACTGCAGGATGACCAGCATGAACTGGAACCAGGGGCTCATCTCCTTGTTGGGCAGAGGAATGTGAACAGCAAACACGATGTTGTTGGCCTCAATTTTCTTGGCCATGGCCTCTTCGAAGTTCCGGATCTTTTCGCATTGGTTAGGACCCCAGGGCATGAACCATTTTGTTTCCGCTCGGTGCTTGGTCGTGTCAACACACTTTGTGGCCAAGTAGTGGACCGCTGTGGTAGGGCTGGGAGCTGGTGAGACAAAACAAAAGTAATGTTAGGCGAGGTGTCATGTTGAAATACCGCAGCAAAGTGTTTCAAGGTCCTGCCAAGCCAAATGTCTCCTCAAACTAATAAATCCAGAAAAGTTTGAGTAGAAATCAATAAATAAACTTGAGCACTCGGGTTTGAACTGTGCAAGGACAATATTTATATCTTAGCAACCATTAGGAACAGTCAACAGCTTGGGTTTAAGCCAAATTCAATCCAAACACTTTGGCAATTACTTTTAACACTGTTTGGAAGCTGCCTGGTTTCAAAGCTCACCCTCTCTGAGGTGATGGGGAGGGAGAATTCCCGAAAGCTCTCGGGCACCGAATACAATGTTTACGCATTGAGATTCATGAGTTTGACAAGACTGTTTGTGGTCTCTCCTCACAGGATTTTAGAAGTGCTTGGGAAATGATCCATCATTATCATGCAGAGACAAAAGCTTTACCCTCCTGTTGTTAAAAATGGAAGGTCCATGTGAACGACATCAGAGTGCTTTGAGAGTGGAGGTGTAAGCGAGTTAAAAGCTTAACTATCATGTAGTGGAGAATGATGTCAGATGATCAGCATCTTCAGCCAGCTTGAAAGATTGAGTATGGGCTGAGATTGCAGCAACAATGGAGAAAGCCGTCCATTTATCCAAGCAAACATACGTTTCCTTCAAAGAATATTCAAGCCAGTCATCCCGTTTTTAATTATTTTGATTAACAGCCAAAGTTCACCGCAGATTCAGCAAGTATTGAACCTGGCGAACACAAAGGAATAGCCGATATTCTTCTTTTGATGGTGGGGTTTAACCGCCAAAATAATTTTAGATTAAAGAGCTAGAGAGATAGACTCAATGATTTGCAAATATGCTACGCTTTCTTTCTCATTTTGCTTTAGCCCAGAGTTCACTGGACTATTCTTTACCAAAAGGAGATATTACCATCACAAATTATTCGGAAGGATCAAACTGAAAATGACCCTTTGGTAATCATTAACCTCTGCTGTAACTGTTTGATTGTATACTTTCTTAGGATGCATTAATGCACAGGAACCCTTAATCAAAATGTACAACATTGCATTTGTCATTGCATCTCATTTCCCATTTGTTATACAGTTACTTTAAATGTAAACTAATTTAGACATTTAAATAAAATAATCCACTAAAAGTGCAGTTAGATTTTCAGATTGGTTGCTCCTTTCTTAACTTATGAATTCACCTTTAAATATTCACTTGAGCTCATGACACTTTTTATTGAGGTCAAAGAAAAGCAGACATAATTGTTTTGACAATTTGACCACAGCCCAAAGTGAGTCATGTTAAGACTCAAAATAACCAGGAAAAAAAAGAGTTGAATACTAAATTGCTAGTGTATGTGGACAATGTACCAGAACAAAATAGCCAATTTGTTCTTCAAAAAGCATAAAAAAGAGTGACGGCGAACTGGAACCTGGCAAGCAACTCTGAAATGCCCATATGAAAGTCTTTGTGTCTGATTAAAAATCAGTGGAATGAGTTCAAGGTAAATGTGCAGATGCTTCCAGTGTGTTACAACAAGATACAAGAAAGAAAGAAACACTGCATTCCTAAATGTGATCATCCGTGTCTAGGGTCTGTCTAAGAAAACTCTGGAAGCTTTAATTACGGTGCTTGTGGAATGTATACCGACTCAAGGTGGGGAACATGAAAGCCTAGAATATTCAGATTCAGCTAACAAAAAGGATTAATGACATATCTAGTACTCAAAGCCGTAATCACTGTCAACTGTGATCCTAGCAAGCAGCAACTCGTAAGGAGAAACTGCTTTGATTCTTCCTTACTTCCTGTTTTCCATATCTGCAAGAAAACTATAACAGTAAGCAAACAAGAAAGATTCAGAATAACTTGTTCCTGAAAATCCAAATCACATCTGACTCGTAAAATAGGGGTGGACACCACAAACAGTTTACACACCCTTTGGCTAACAGACAGTCCAGACACATAAACTCAACCAAGGCCATGTTAAAGGAACCTTCAACTGTGGAAGTGGGTTAACAGCTGTGTAAAAATAACATGAAAAAGCAACAAAGATGAAACACATGACTTAATTAAACCAGTTATCTATCCGGCCCCCCTTGCAGTTTAAATACAGTGACCCTGCGAGACCGGCAGCCCACCGGCTCCTCCTGTCTTTATCACAGTGTGTCCGGAATAAAGACTGTCCCCTCAGCCTGCTGACCCCATGCCGTGTCCCCAGGATTGTGGGGAAACAAGGGGAGAAAATACCCTTTCTACTCAATTACCCCCGCCGCCCCCAGCCACCGAGCAAACACAAAGGAATCTGGCTTCATTAAAACCATCTCAGCAAGGAACGAACCGAACAAGCTAATTTATCACCAGCTATGTAGTGAGTGAGAGCAGGGACACAGAGACAGACTGACTGGTGTTTGTGGGCTGTTTTTTTCCAGATTTAGCCCATAAGAAAGAGGCACATTTTCTACCAAGTGTGTGTAGCTGCATGTGTGAGTGGGTGGGTGGATTTGAAGAAATTTGACAGCAACTCCAACGCGGTCCTCAAGGCGGAATGCAACTTTGACAGCTGTGCGCTCTTGTGTTTTATGTTTGTGCACCGCTGTCTGTCTGAATGCAAATTAAACTAGGGGGAAGAGGAGGAAACATGAATGTTCCGCCTGCAGGGGGATAGGGATTTAGGGAACTACAGAGACTTTACACAGGGGGGGGGGGGAGTGAAAGGAAGGTAGAGATGCTGCCTGGGGCCCCAAACAGCAGACCGACATTATATATGAGAGGTGGGGGTAAAGAAGGAAGGGGAGGAGGAGGTTTGAGAAGGAAAAAAAGGGGGGGAGCTGTCGAGTTTGCATCAAAGAAGTCAAAAACACAAAAGATTACATGTATTTTAGAGTATTCCTGTGCTGAAAATGCAAGTGGTACTTCGTAGAAGTACCACAGTGTAAGATTATTTGTCCCGCAATCAAAATTGTATTGAAGTAAAAGTAAAAAAAGTAGTCCAGTATATCCATTTCAGAATAATATCTCTGATATGTTTTATAATTATTGATCATTAAAGTGTTCTCAGAGCTGGTAAAGGTGCAGCTAGTTTGAATGGCGTTGTATACTGCAGGGTAGCTGCTGGATTTACTGCAGGTGAACTAAAGTCTGATTTAAGGGTTGATTATATTTCACATCATTAATCCAAATCTGCTACGCAACTGAAAAGGTACAAAATAAATGTAGTGGAGTAAAAGTACACCATTTACCTCTGAATTGTAGTGAAGTAAAAGTACAAACTAGCAAAACATTGAAATACTCAAGTAAAAAGTACCTCAAAATTGTACTTCGGTAGAGTACTTGAGTGAATCTACTTAGTTACTCACACTGCAAATATGTTATCCTACGTTATTTTTAGCCAAATATATGAAGCCAGCGGTTGTGGCATGCAGCAGCAAACACCTTGATACAAAGCAGTGATTTAAAATGAGGTGCACTCCGTCAGCTAAGGTGTCAAAGTACCGCATTGTTAAGCACAACTCCTTCAAAAAAGGCTAAAAGTTACAGCTTAACATCTTTTAGTTTGTATCAAAATGTTGTTTGAAGCCGTTGTTGAGGCACACTTTGTGCTTTTACCGTGTAGAGACGTTAGCGTTTACATTTAATACATAAGTGCACGCGCGCACAAAGACAAACGTTAGCGTTTACATTTATGCACGCGCGCACAAAGACACACCATAGCTAAACATGATCAAAGTGAAGGTATAAAAATGGTGAAAAACTTACCAATTAGACCGCCGACCATGAAGGCAAACGCCTGGAACAAAAGCAGAGTAACTCCGACTATCACCAACTTTTTGGTGCTCATATTCTCAATAATAGCCCCCGCCATTGTGAAGGAAAGGTTTGGATACAAATATCACTCCGAGTGAGAAACTAACAAAAATGTGGCAGAAAAAAGGGACGAAAACGTTAAGTAGGAAGGCAAGCTGGGCCCCCTCCACCGCTCTGCTCCTGCCTTTCAACTTCGAAGGAGGAAAAAAAAAGGAATCACATGACCGACTAGCTTTATCCCCGAACAGCCAACACTAGAGCGGGGGAGAGATCTGTGGAGCGCCGCCGCATAGCAATAGAGGCTGGTAATGCAGGTTACCGTGTCATTGAATGCCTGTAATAGCGCCCCTGTTGTGCGGTACAGCCTGCAGGGCTATTTAAAGGAAGGTTTCAGAAGTACCATCTCAGGTTTAGTGCCAATAACCGTCAACACATTGTCCTTCATCTATTCTTGAGCCAAATGTGTGTTTGTGCAATCTGCTTCTAAGATAAAATACATACAAATATAAAAAAAGAGTAACAATAGGATATTCTACAGCTTTGGTTTTTAGATAATAAACAAGAAAGACACATTCAACTGAATAGGGTCTCATATGAATCAAAGTAATCTCACCACAAAGTCAATTTAGAAACTGTTCTGGACCTCTCTGTCACATTAATTAATTAATCAAATGTGCATAGTTGCCATGGAATTGCAGTTCTTTGGGGGTTTTTTACCTTCAAATATTTGTTGGCCAAATTGGTTAAAAAAATATATAAATGGACTTGGAATCCAAATTTGCAGCAAGATGAATTTGCTGTAGAGATTTCAATACATGACATGATCTTCATCAGCACATTACATTTCACCAAATCCAAATGTCCTTGAGAAGCTGCATTTTACATTTCTTATACTAGTTTAAATGACTAATCTGCTTATCAAGTAGCCTATTTTCTTTAGAATTCATTAAATTAAAAACAGTTAAATTCAGTGAGGAGTTGAGTTGCCTTACCCCAATACATTTTTGAAATCCCTCCTAAAACTGGAAAAAGGGACAGAATATTGTGTTCATGTGGTTACTTTGCTTCCTTGCTGTCCTTTAATGTCCCTTTGACATACACAGGGAACATGGTATGGATGTCCTAGTTACTGTTGCTGAGTGTTTGAATGAAATCATTAAATTAACTAATAGCTAATTTAACCATCCTTCAATAACAGTTTACTTTTTTATAGGTTGGGCTAATTGGCTATCTTCTGATTTTGTACTATGGATAATGTATTTAGACTGCAAATCACAAAATACTCAAATTTGTTTCCATGTAGTAATCTTGGCTGTTTCCTTTCTAAGAAACCTGTGTTTGTGCAGATGTGAACGAGCTTTCATGTCTTATTCCTTGTTAGACGGTTGCTGAGAGCTGTGACCAAATCTCTTTCTCTCTTCCCAAGAGAGGAGAGAGAAAGCTAGTGTAAGCTAGCTGATAAACCTTCTGACAGTCTGTAGGTTTGAGTGAAATTAACAAATGGCCTTAGTTCGGAATGTAGACATTTATGATTCTTACTCATTCACTCAAAATATTCACATAGAAAACACAGAGTTGATATACTGGGAGTTTTTATTTAAAAGCCATCCATTTAGCATTTCAGGGTCAAGTAAAAAGACAACAGACACACTGCTGTTCGCCTTTTAAAAATTCACAAGCACAGGATATGATTTAAAACAATGCAACATGCAACTTCTAGCAAGTGTATAACTATTCAGTACCAAATAAAACACAACACATGTAACACCGCAGAGTAATGGAGTCTATGAAAAAAAACCTATGAAGACAGACGGAAAGGAAAGCATGATGGTGTCTTCTGAAGTGAGAGAGAGCAGAGAGAAGCAGGGGATCTCCAGCTGCCTGAAGTGACTTCCTTTCCAATTGTTCTTATTTAGTCTACCTGCCAGCAGTGTGAACCCAGAAATGTTGAGCACCCCAAAGTTTTATGATAGAAATAGTACCGTTACCCAGCACATAGAAACTGCCGGATGCTAACTCGCATATGTTGGGCAATTTGCACAATTGGCATAAGTTGCATTCATTAGCATATGCAGACAAAAGTAAAAAATGTCTTGGCAAATTAGGGCCACTTTGGCTAGGTTTCTGCATTTATTCAGGATGCTGAATCAATTTACCAAATGTTTAGTATTAAAAATACCCTAAAACATTCAAATCAACCGGAAATTCATCGAATCAGCTCAATGGGAGTACAAACATGGGCACTTTCTGGTTAAAACTGCCATTTTACTATATGGCTGTATGTACTCAACATTTCTGGGTTCAAAATAGGACTCTATTAGATGGCAAACAGACTCATTCTTGATAGTGGCTTGGATAGAAATGTGCTATTGGATGCAACAGATCAATAAACCACTTTATCAATTACAGAAGATGTAGCCACAGGAAGTCATTTGACTACTGATGTGATGCAGTTCTGTTTATGAAGGCCGATGCTCTGCACCATGACTAAGGCATAGAGGCTGCCATTCAACCTGATGATAACTTTGTTTTTGGCACTTAGGGATTGCGGTTAAGATAAATAGCAATAGAAAAAGCTAGACAGCTAAGGAGTGAGATAGGTAGAAAGAGCCTAGGGTATTTTATGTTTTTAGAAACGTGCACGGATTCTGTCGAAGGGATCAGTCTCCCACATCTTGGGGTCCCAGGCCTGGAACCAACCGGTGAAGGTGGGAGGCTCGGCCCCCTGTCTGACGGTGGTGATGGGCAGCCCTCTGCGACCAGACGGGTCTGACTCCACATATTCTTTAGCTGCATGACAAGATGGAGACAGAGGAAGGGATGGATAGAAAGACAGAAACGGAGACAGAAATTTATGAGATGTCAAGTCTGATATTTGTATATTTATTATAGAAACATGAAGTGTTGAAACTAACAACCATTTACTTATTTTATTGACAGTTTCAGACCTTAAACATATTGCAATAATTAATTGTACTGTACTGTGAATCATTGAAATGCCTTAGCTTAGCTTATTGTGTTTATTTATTTTCTGACATGTATAATCTCATCTGCATTACTTCTAGACTGGTCTAACATAATACCTGCACTATTTTACTCTAATTTAAACTACTCTGTTTCATTTCACAATTTTTTATTTTATTATCTTTATCTTATTATCTTTATTTTATTATTGTCTTATGTCTATTTATAACATTGTTGGAGGATCTCGGGACCCAAGAACTACACTGTAGCTGTTGTGCATCTGAAAATAAAAACCCTTCAAACCTTGAGGTGAAACCATTGTTCTATATGTTGGATTATTGGAATACTACAAAATAAATGCACAAAAGTGATATTCTTGTCTGGACGAATTATATTTTTCTGCAAAAGATTCGCTACCACTGGCTCAGATAATGAAAAGCAACAAAACAAGTTACCATAGCTATGCAGATACAGTACACAAATGTACATTACCATTTCACCAGGAGACTATGCTCCAATTAAAACACTGAACAAATCAATGACTGGATGAGTCAGAACTTTCTCCAATTAAAGACAAACCCGAGGTAATTGTTTTTGGAGCGAAGGAGGAACGACAAAAAGTCAGTGCTGAGCTTCAGTCAGCAATGTTCAAAACAACAGCTAACGCCAGAACCCTAGGTGTAGTCCTGGACTCTGTCCTGAACTTCAACAGTCACATTAAAACAATCACTAAGTCCGCCTACAATCACCTGAAGAACATCTCTAGATTAAAGGACTAATGTCACAGCAGGATCGAGAAAAATGTGCCCATGCTTTTATCTTCAGTAGACTGGACTACTGTAACGGTGTCTTTACAGATCTCACTAAGAAATCCATTAGCAAGCTGCAGCTGATTCAGAACGCTGCGGCTCGAGTCCCCATTAACACCGAGAGAGTGGATCACATTACTCAAGTTCTGAGGTCTTTACACTGGCTTCCTGTCTGTCAGAGAACTGATTTCAAAGTTCTGCTGCTGGTTTATAAAGCATTGAGTGGTTTAGGCCCAAAATACATTTGTGATCTCCTGCTACATTATGAACCATCCAGAACTCTCAGGTCTTCTGGACGGGTCAACTTTCTGTCCCCTGACTTAGAACTAAACAAGGAGAAGCAGCGTTCAGTGATTATGCTCCAAATATCTGGAACAAACTCCCAGAACCCTGCAGGGCCGCTGCTACTCTTACTACTTTTACATCCAGGCTGAAAACATTTCTTTTTGCCGCTGCTTTTAATTGAACTGTTCTGATCTAACACTGCACTGTGACTTTTATTCATGTATTTTATACCTGTTGTGTTTATTTCATTATCTTTGTTCTTAAATGACTGTTTTTAAATGCCTTTCTATAATGTGTTTCTGCTGCACTATTTTTTAACGCTCTTAATGTCTTTCATGTTTGTAAAGCACTTTGAATTGCCTTGTGTTGAAAGGTGCTATATAAATAAACTTGCCTTGCCTTACCATTTGTTTTATTTTGAGTTCAATTTTCAGGATTATTTCCTTAATGATTTAGCCGCTACAGAGGGCAGGTACTAAATATGAAATAACGTTCACTGTAGTCTGAAGTTTGGTTAGTGTAACGCTTCAAAATGTATTGTTAAAAAATACAGTATGTCATAGATGTGCTAGAATAATATTTGTCCATTATTAACAGGCCTAAATGAAACAGTAGGCTATCAATATAAAATATAATATATCATTTAGACATTTTTTTCAATATGTTCAAAGTGTGAAAGACCCATAATGAATCCCGTAAGCGCTAAATGTGATGCCATAAATAAATTACTTAAATAGCATTAATATAGTTTCTGTCCAAAGCTTTCAACCAAATAAGTGGCTGATCTCTGTTACTGTGATCACTGAAAACATTTTCTACCGTACTAAACATAGACATGTTTCTGAAGGTCGACAGTATGCTCTGTGTGGTACTTTTGTTGGTTTGTTATTTTGTGCAACTAACCTATCTTTGGAGCTCCATTCTTTTCCTCTGCATTAGCCTCGTTGCCGACCCAAAGGAAGATCTGCAGGGAAGAAAAACAGAGTTTCAGGGCTGTGTGTCCATCACAGTCATTGGAGACTATTTTCACACATTTGAAACTTACCTGGTCCCAGGTGTCCAGGAGCATGACATCGTCAGTGGCCAGGTCTGACTGAGTGAAGTCCCCTGGTACTTCCTCAACCTGACAGACAGAGAAGAAGAAAACTCAGACTGACTGTGTGTTTTTTAATTTTTGACACTTTATGTTCATATTTTTCTTGTGAATTTGTTATATGATCACACAGACACTCTATTGAGCTAATAGAGCTGTTTGACATTTACATCAGACGATACCAAATACACAAAAATATTTGTCCTAAGAAGTTTATAGATTATGACTTTGGGAAGTAGGACAATTCCTCTAAATATCTCCATTTATAAAAAAAATGTAGGATAATCTATGTGTATTTTTATACTTTATTTGCTAGTGTCCTATCTTTTCACTTCTATTCACTGATCCTCCCATGAAACAGTTTGGAGCACTCCTAGGAAGGCCTGTCTCACAATTTGAAGTCCACTGGGTTTTCATATAAGCAAAACAACCAAAAAACATCCTCCTTTTTTCATTTCACTCACAATAAGTCTTCCAGTTTTGTTGGAGCAGCCGAACAGACGTGGGGGATTGACTACGTTCTGCAGACTCTTGGACGTCTGGTAAGACTTCTTTCCGCCAAGAGCAGACCAGAAATCACCTGGGGTGGGGGGGGGGGGGTGGGGGGCAAAGAACACAATTTCTATCAGCATCAAGTCAATTGTCCCATTTCTATTTGGCGCTTTTGTTTTTGCTTCAACAGGAAGTGAATCACATCTTCCACCAAAGATAGATGCCGATGTCCCCTTTGGTTAGTAACTGCAGCATCTGCTTCCTATCAGGCCAGTCATTGGACAAATAGGAAGGCTAGATCTGCATGGCAACACACAGCATGTAGCAATTAAACATGACTAAGGGCCGTTATTTTTGGCTTTTAAACCGTAGTCCCATCAGGACAATCAGGGACATTTTTCTAAACAACAAAACAGCTGTTCTTAAATCCTTCTGTCAATAACACCAATGTCTCCGATAAAGTATCACTGATGTACATTTCACTTTTGGCTTTAACTACTGCGCAGCCATTAGGCTAATGAGAATGATGTTTGAACTGAGTTATGCATTCTTTTGTGAGAAAGTCCCTCTGGTAGCCTTTGTACACCACTGACATGCACTAAAACCTAAATAACATACTAAAGGAAAGGGAAAACCCAGAAACCATAATAGGGCCTCTTTAAGCCACAACCTTTTATGACAGTTACTATCGTTGACACCCACCTGGCTCCTTGCCCTCCGACACCTGGGTGGGACTGCCCCCCAGGAAGCCCACAACATGCTTGGCCGCATCCATCTCCTCATCACTGGCCCCCACGCCCCGCCACACAAACAGGCCGCTCTGGGATTTCAACACGAACACATCGTTGGTGTTCAGATTGGAAGCAGAGACCTCGACCTGGGGGAGCAAACAGCGACAGGTAAGAGGCGAAACTCCAGGTTGTGACAACATAAGGTCAAGTAGTGGGAGTCGGCTCACCTCCACTGCCCGGGTGGCACGGGAGGAGCTCTGGCGGATGTGGAAGAGGCGGGTGGTGCCGCTCTGAGACTGTCCACCTTTGCGGGACGTTCCCCCACTGTGGATGATCATGGGTTTCCCCTGGAACAGGCTCATCAGGTGGGGAGGCTCCTGTCCCTGAGTCACTCTCACCTTTGGATAAGGTCATTAAAAGGAAAACATCACAATGAGGTTGTAATCACAAACTATCCTCATACCCAATAATATAAAAGTCTGTATGTCCAGCTGACGGCAAGCCTATATGCAGAATGATGTGAAGGAACATGGCAATATGTTATGTTCATTATATATTTGATTCTACTTCTTTTAAAAAAATATAATATCTCCATTACTATTTGCCAATGAAAAGCTTATTTCATTTCACTTTATTTTATTTTAGTCGTTCTAAATGTATAAATCTCAACAATTAATTTAATTGATCAATTCAATTCAAGCCCAGGGAGTATATAAAAAGTCCCTACAAAACTTAACTTGGACATAAATTAATATAGATTTGGTGATCACACAACTCAATCAAGTTACTCTACTCATTTATTTGTGTACAGATTCGAAAGATGAAGTGAGTCATTTATAGTGAACAGGCTAAAAAAAAACAGACATACAGAATATCCTGTATGAAATAAATGTCTCAAACTTTTGGATGACATCATTGTCAGATTATTTGCTTTATAATAAATCCACCAAGTGTAAAGATTTACCTTTGTTTTAATGTTAAATTAAGGAAATCTTTATTAACTAACTGATCAAATCTGGAGGTCAATGTTTGCAGCATTTGTTTGTAAACTCTGTTATGACCATTGTTTTTAATTGTAGCGGTATCAAAATATGAACAATATAGCGACACTGCCCTCTGCTGGTTGTCCAATGGTATTTTTTTCATGGTCGAAGAATTCAGTTATTTTTTAGATTTTTGGTCTTGGTCAGCTGTATTGAATCCTTTGTGATTATTAAGTTATGGATTGAGAAGCTGAATCCTTAAAGTGTTTTTTTTCCACATTGCTGCCAAAGTAAAGAATCCACACATTATTCTCATTGGTTTCTAATAAACAATCATTTTTAGTACCCAGGAAAACAACTTGATGAAAGCTATTTTCAAAGTGAAATTAGCTTATTGTTAAGATGGTAAATCCTTCATGTTATTGCTAATTTCTCTGTGTTAGTTCTCAATGTTGACACCTCAGCTGCCACTATTCAGGGAACACCTTTGTCTTTTCACACAGCTTCAAAGAAAAAAACTCCTAACATATCATTATTTAAGTTAAACGCTTTATTGTTATTAGTCCTTTAATGCTCTTGAGTCACGGTTAAGTGTGGTGTTTCTGTGGGGGATGACTATGGGAATGTACCGAATCTGAACCTGTTTTTACTCGCGGTGTGAAGGTGAGTCAGCGCTAACCTGAACTGGGGATCCTCCCATTGAGTCATCCAGCTTCACTGTGAGGAACGCTGAAGCAGCCAGTTCATCCTGTGTGCACTTCAGCCCCTGCCTGAAACGGAAACATACAAACAGGCGGAATGATTTTCCACTCGAAGCAGGTCACACACTGTACTGCTGTGTCTGTTTGCTTGTGTGTTCTTAGAATGGGTGTGGTGTTCCAACGGATCACTCATGGGCATACCGGTCAAACCCAGAGGCGGAAAATAAACTCGGAGAGAGACATGTACCAGCCAGGAAAAGACTCGAAATAACCACTAAGAAACAAGAATTGACTACCAAAACTTGCAAAACAGCCGCGAAGAGACATTCATTATGACCATGAGAAGGGTTAAAACAACTACAAAAAGACTCAAAATGACTACACAATGAGTATAAAAACCACAGAGAAAAATAAACTACAATAAGACCAAAACAGTTATAACACACAATACCTCAAAGAGACATACAACAACAAAAAGGAGATAAATGGGGACAACAAAGAGACACAAAATTATCACAGAGACACAACATGAGTACAAAGAGAGACACAAAACAACCAAAGAGACACAGAATTACCACAAAGGGACAAAAAAAAACCATCAAAAAGAAAAAACAAACCCAAACAGATGCGCAAAGACTACGAAGAGACAAACAACAACAACAAAGAGACACAAAATGTCCACAAGAAGACTCAAAACAACAAAAAAGAGCGGAGAATTACCACAAGAACTACATAATGATAACAAAGAGAAAGACACACAACACGTTCACATAGACACACAAAACTACCACAAAGACCACGAAGAGACAAAAGATAACAACAAAGAGACAGACAATCACCACAAAGACAGACAAAATGCCTACGAGGTGGGAAAAGAGAAAACTACAAAGTGAGACAAAACCACAACGAAGACACAAAATGTTTGCAAAGAGACTCAAAATAACAAAAAGAGCGTAACATTAACACAAAGAGAAAGACATAGTGGCAGCGGATATCCAAAACATGACTTTAAAGTATATATTCCTGCAATTTGCTGGAAAAATCTACTACTTTTATGCCAAAACTAAACTGTGGCTGTTATGAGAAATAGAGCCTTTGAATCTTTTGAAACTTCAACAGGACACAACGTGGCAATAAAAAGCTTAACCACAGAGAGACATGCGTGACAACTAACAGGAGACATAGAACAAAACAGGTTTCACAGCTGTGTGTCGTGCTTCTATATTTGAGTGGTGGTGGGGCCCATTGTCTCACTATCTATCCATGGTGTGTTTGAGGTAATGTGTGCACAGCCAATACTACAGCCTGTCATTCACACATGTTGGTTTTACCTACCAGGTGTAGATGAGGTGCTGCTCCCGGGCCCCCAGCCTGTAGCTGTAGAGGATCAGGTAGCAGTCTCCACCATAGAAGTGACCGTAGGTGGAGGGGTCCACAGGCACCCTCTCACCCTCAACACGCCAGATCTGAAAGCAAAGAACACACCCTGTTATCCCCAGCCTCACAACAATGATCCATCTTCACCTTTTTTCAAGTTTCAGAACACACTCGTACCTGGACCTTGCCCTTGCCATCATCCACCATGCCGTGCTGGGCTGCCATGGCCTTGTTGGAGTGTAGGGAGGAGGCATCGAAGGGCACCTGCGCCACTTTGGCGATGCGACCGATGGTGTAGGCCTTGCTGGGGCCCGTTGTCTCGTCTTTGTCCTTCCAGTCACTGAAGAACTGCTTGAACATGGTCGTCTCGGCTCCTGCAGGAAGTACCTGGATCTGTAGGGTCAGGGGACAGAGAGAGGGTTTTAGTTGAACTGTGGCTTTGTTATTGTCTTCAGTGATTGTAATGTGATGTCAACTATTTGTATCATGTCTTATATGTATATTTATCAGTCCTTGCCGCAATACTATCACAAATTGTATTATTATAGATTCTTCTTTTGGAGTTGGGCACACAAGGAGCACGCTTATTGTTGGCCACCGATGAACCGCCCATGCACTTGCACTCTTGCACTGTCAAAGGTCACCTATTATGCAAAATCCAATTTTTTATTTCTTTTATACATAAGTATGTTTCAGGAAAAAAGATTCCCTCTCTTTTTTTCCTGATCCATTTATATAAAACCTGTTTGAAAATGAGATGATCAGATTTTGGCCACTTTGTGATGTCACAATGTTTTTTTGGGTTGTGCAACCATTAGCCAATAAACCAACCAAGTTAACACCCGCCCACCTTATCACCTGAATCTCTTCCTACAGCACCATTGTGTTCTTTAAACCAATCATCTCTCAGAGGGGCGTGGCCAGCAGCAGCTCATTAGCATTTAAAGCTACAGACAAGAATCAGCACTTTTGGAACAGGGCTGAAACAGATGGGTTTATGGGATGCTACAATGATCTGTTTTGGTGTTTCAGCCAATCAGAGACAGGTTCTGTATATATCTGAGACGTGTGATATATTGTTAGAAAAGAGTATAATAGGGAACCTTTAACCGTAAGAGTCGACGATCACGCCGACATGATCAAATCACGTGAAATGTTCACGCCAGCACTGCATAAAAACAACAGTCCAGACAACATTGCCGGCTGCTTCTGTCGAAAGTACTGGCTTGAAACTCTATGCCAGTCTTTGTTTCATCCAAATTGACCCAGTAAAATGGAAGCTCATATTTGAATAACTTCGCCGTATTTTATCATTTTACGGAGCGGAAAAAGACGCTGGAAACTTTAGACCCTGCTCAACAGGATGCATTTACCAAGGAGGGGGAGGGGTATTTAGGTAAACGGAGCTATACGAAGCAAGACGACGCAAGACGAAGAGAGACGAAGAGACACGGCGGGAGTCAAAGAGAGACCGTGGGAGATGGAGAGAGAGAGAGAGAGAGAGAGAGAGAGAGAGAGAGAGAGAGAGCCGCAGATAGACGAAGACAGACGGCGGGAGACGAAGAGAGACAGTGATTGAAAAAAAGTGACAGACAAACATTGAGAATTATAATAGTGACATCACCTGTATATATTTCCAGCTTTCAAAATGTTTACGTTTTTTGTGTGATTTTGGGTCCAAAATGTTCATATAGTATGTCAAAATGAAAAAAATAACTATCAGGTTATATAGGTGAGGTTGTCCTAAAAAAAAGATACCAAACATTAACATGCTAAACTTTTCTTAATGGGATTTAGTAAGACAAATTAAAAAAAGAAAGTAGCTTAAAACGGCCAAATTACCCCCAAGAGTCCAAAGGGTTAATGCACGTCCAGCAGAAGTTTGATTATGCCAGTGACAGGATCAGAATTTTATTATGGGTGTCTGAAACATCATGGAAATACTTGATTTATTTGATTAATTGTGTTTACCTTTTTACCTTGCCTGATCCGGCCTCTGTAGTTTCTATAAAAATCTTGGTGGGCACAGATCCTGTTTGGAATCTCACATCACAACTGAATTGTATAATCAGCTAAATATTCAGCCATTTAAAATAACATCAAGCTACATTTTCCAACAGAACATATTCTGACCAGCACTGTCCATGCTCTTCAACTCTCACTCACTTTTCCCTGTTCTGCTGTCAAGAAATCACACAACACACTCACAAACAGACCAGATCCAGCCCGAGGTAAAGACAAACATTTTTCTGTATTTCCATGGTGTTTTCAGTCAGACACGAAAAGGATATAAATATATGAGCCTGTCAGTGGCATAACAAGTAGCGCAGCCTTTTTGGCATGCCTTTCTGCCTGGTGTATGTTTGAGTAGTTATGCACATGTCCGTGTTACCTGGGTCTTATTGGAGTATCCCTTGTCTTTGATGAACTGCTGGCCTGTTGCCATGGCTGCTTTACGCTCTGTCATGTTAGCCTTGGGACCTGGTTGGAGTCAGATAAGACATGACATGATGAGAACACGGTGCCATCTGCTACTTAAGTGAGCAGTAAGTCGTTTTCTTAGTAAATCACAATCAGAGAATCATTGGTGAGACAGTGAAGAAAAAAGTAAATTTCCTGCTGTGTTTTTAAAACTGCAATGCTGTCGTCACCTTTCCAAACAAAGATGTTCTTGTCGACCCCGTTGTCCAGGATGTAACACTCCTCAGGAGACAGCATGGCCTGTTTGAAGGGACTGGATGGAGCCACGGCTGTCACCTTCACGGAGCCGGTGGCATCAGAGACCTGAGAACCAGAAAGAGCCCAACCCCTAGTAGTTCTGTTCCTAACGTGTGAAGGTGAGTGAGGACCTGTGCCTTTAACAGCCTCAAAACATCTTCATTACTTACAACATGCACATTTTTCTATCTGTAAACACACATTTTTAAGGTCCTATTTATGATTGTAGAGTGTACATGCATATTCATTTAAAGCAGCTTTAAATCTTGAGATTAGTAGCATTTTCCACAAAGAGATAAGTGGTTACATGCAGGTTTTAAAATATGAAAATAAATGTGTTTGTGTTTTAAATTCAAATCAGTGCCACCAGAATGCAGTACAGCCGTTTTCTCACAATCAAAAGGCTAGAATTCAGGTACTGTTTGGTGAAATATCTCTTTTTACTGATTTATGAACACATGCACATGCAGTGTAGTGCACATAAATTCAGTTGACACCAACAGCGTGCTACTTACATTACTCACCATGTAGAGGGCCCCCTTCTTCCTGTTGGAGGTGTCCACTTTCTCATCATCCACAGTGCTTGGTGCAATGGCGGTTTTGGGCCCCAGAGCCTACACAACCAGAGGAATGAATCATTAGTCTCCTATTCTGTCAGAATCATCACAGATTGCCTTGTTCTAAAGCTCTTTCAAATTAAAAAAGATCTTGGTGAATGGAATCAAACAGGCTTGTATTTGATGCTCTCATGGACGTTTTTCAGTATGAGATACGGAAGGACCCCACAGTAGTTCTCCTTGCTGGCAGAGATGCAGCATATTTACTTCAAATCCTAACATTTAGATGGTTAAAACCTGATCCGTACAGTATAACGACTGGATCGCGAAGGTTTGTCCTGATCCATCTCTATAAAAACCTGTCTGAAAATGTGCAGATCAGATTTTGGCCACTTTGTGATTTTTGTTTGGGTCAAACATTAGCCAATAAACAACCAAGGTAACCCCCACCCACCTTATCACCTGAATCTCCTCCTACAGCACCATTGTGCTCTTTTAAACCATTCACTTCTCAGAGGGGCGTGGCCAGCAGCAGCTCATTAGCATTTAAAGCTACAGACACAGAAACAGCTCTTTCGGAACAGGGCTGAAACAGAGGGGTTTATGGGATGCTTCAATGATCTCTTTGGTGTTTCAGCCAATCAGAGACATGTTTTGTATCTGAGACCTGTAATATATTGTTGAGAAACAGTATAATAGGGGACCTTTAGGGCTTCACAAACCAAGTATTTTAAAGAGATAGTACCTGTAATGCCTTTGCTACTACAATATAGTGTTTATTATAAACTTAATTTAAAAGGATCAAGGTCAAGTCCCCAAACCACTGTACCTTGTTGTCTTGATAAATATATTCATTTGTTCATTTTTATTTTTTCTCCCCTTAATTGTTATCTGTCTGTTGGATTTATGGTTCTGATCTTGCGGAATGTTTCTGTATTTTTCTGTGCTGTTTTGTAAGATGACTTGTATGTGTAGGACAAAAAAGTATTTAAATATGGCATTTTGTAAGTTTGTTCTTGTGATGTTCAAATAAAAGTAAGTTTAGAAAAACTTGAAATATAGCCTGTAAGCGCTCCTCCTCCACCCTATCATCGGTCCTCTGCAGAGTTTACCCTCCTCTCTTGTTCTAAAGGAAGTGTTTACAATACCGCCTTGGCACAGACTTGGCACATGAGCAGGGCATTATAAAAGACATCATTGTGTCCACTCGTTCCCACGCTGACTAATCAGCGACCGTGAAATGCATCAACAACATTTATAGCTTCTTCTCAGTGTTTGGCAGAGATTCACCATGAGAGAAATGTGTGTGTGTGTGTGTGTGTGTGTGTGTGTGTGTGTGTGTGTGTGTGTGTGTGTGTGTGTGTGTGTGTGTGTGTGTGTGTGTGTGTGTGTGTGTGTGTGTGTGTGTGTGTGTCACCTCGATGATCGCTGCCGGCTCCTCCCCCTCCTCCACCATGTGCACCTTGGCTCGACCGTTCCTCTCATTATCTCGGATGCCGATGCTGACCTCGGCGGCCTTCAGCCTCTCAAAGCGGTTACACTCACTGCCACACCACTGATACACATCCTGCAGGGGGGGGGGGGGGGGGACGGAAGTGGATATTAAAGTCATTATCCTGATCAAATGATGTGTAGCATATGTCCATGTTGACAAATGTCACTAAGAGTGGAACTGAGATCTGTGTTTATTGGTGAAAACCTCTCGTCAAACCTGGCTAACAAAATTGATTTGCACTTTAAAAATGTAAGTTTGAAAAAACTGTTTATTCTCCTTACATAATTTTATGAGCAGCTGGGTTTTGGTTCAGCCAAACCTTCTTCAACTACATTTTTCATTTATGTCTTAAAAATAATAATACACAACAGTACATATTATATTATGTATGTTGTATAATGTAGTAGAATTTACACATACTTTTAGCTATTTTTCCCATTTTTTGGTCAGATTTTACTTTAGCTTCTTATGTTTGAGTAAATATGTATTTTCCTTTCTATTAGATTTGTATTGGATTTCTTTTCTTTAAGTTATTACGTTGAAGTTCCTATTTTTATTCCATTCTATTTTATTTTATCTTTGATTATAGACATCTCACTTTAACTTAAAACTTAACTTAAATATTCTTCTTTATACTATTTTACTATTGGACATTTAACTTTAAGTGCTTATCTTTATATAAATATCTTTATATAATATATTTTCCTATTTTTATTTATTTGTCGATCATTTTATTTCATAAAAATGGTATCTAAACGGGGGTGGATGTCATGGAATACAACCGTTGTATTACACTGCCGTTACTGTCATCACTGCAATGACAGTATACACAGTATAATTATCCAGCTAGATAGAAACTGAAAAGAGGAGCTCACCTTGCCCAGGTCAACAATGAAGCAGTCCCCCTTGTTGAAGCTGGCCCAGGACATGTCCACCTCTGTGGCTCTGATGGCCCTGCGGCCCTTGATGTGCAGCAGGCGCTTCACATTTGAGTCGTTGGTCACCACATGCTGGAAACCTGAAGCCACGCCTCCTCTCTGTGACCAAAAATAATTATGGTTATATAAAGGGAACAACTTTATTGTAAATGTGTACATGAGCACGGTTAAGGGAAGAAAAGGGCACACAATTTACATCATGTGCACAGAGGTTTGAATCAGGAAGTGAGGACACAGATGATTTCATGGGACTCAACATTTGTTGCACAGTGAGGGTAAGATGAGTTTAAAGTGGCAATACACAGGTTTTTTTGGCTTTATCTTATCACTACAAAGGTAACATCCGTTGCTGTTGACTCTAGAGCTGCAGACATTAGTGAAGTTATTAGTTGAGTAATTGATTAGTCAATCGATAGGAAAAAAATGTAGTTGGATACTCGATAAATCACAAATTTGCTAGCTTTAGCTTCTAAAAAATTTCAATTTTCCAATGTAAGTCAACAGGAAAAAGTGGGTTGGGCCCAATGACGTCACAGATTGCCGTGGAAACAGTGTAGTACCACCGTTTGACCACTAAAGAAACAAATCCTTCATAAACAGAATAGCAAATATCTATTTTTTATATACATTTGCTAGCTTTAGCTTATCAAAAATTTCAATTTGGCTGCTTCTCTCAGTTTGACCTGGAAGGACATGTTCCAGTATTTGACATTTCATTGACCAATCCATTTATCTCTGTGTCTTGCGCTAATTTATATAATTAGCTTTATCCAAGTTAACCCTTAATGAAGAAAACGGTAGCTGCAGCCTTAAATTACACCATTGCTGTTCAGTTTGGTTCCCTATATGCCCAATTTTCCCTATGAATTTCTGTTTGCCACCAGATACTCTCCCACAGAAAAAAGGGAGGTTTAATTGCTGACACAAAGGAAGTCTGTCAACCAAAACAGGAAACAGAGAGCGCTTTTGCTTTTTTGCTAGCTTTCCCCAGTTACCAAAGAGTCAAAATATAAGTTCTTCAGAAACTATCCTCAATAGAAAAAGTACAGTTACTCCTTGTGTTCGCAGTTTTAGGAAAACGGATGAGAATCCGGTTTCCCTAAAATACTGCCATTAAAAGAGACTGGGGGGAGTAAGACAAAGGTTGTCTTTTTCCACTTTAACACAACACCATAAAATCCTCAAAGGACAAAAGGTTGTAAATTGTGCTGCTAATAATGAAATCAACATGTGCTATACATCACAGCTAGCAAAGCCAATAAACCTTATCACAGGGGGGAAATGAATCTAACATGATGCTGGGTCTAGAAAGGAGGATCGCTCTGGTTACAGTGGTGTACCTGGGATTTGGGATTGTCTCGTAACGTGCCTTCCTTGGTGAAGCCATTAAACAAAACAGATATTTACAAGACATACAAATGATTCAGTGCAGATGAGCAACAGACTTTCTGCAGGAGGAAAAGTCATGTGATGCTTTGAGGTTTTTATTAAGGAAGATGACATAAACCACTGCCCCTTCATGAGAACAGCACAAAAAGGGACTTCCTTGTTCTCATAAGGTCTGTTCAGGGCTTCGCATTCACTAAGACACGTAGTGTTGTTAGCATCTGGAGCAGTGGGTTCCTCAAAATAGAAACTACATTCATGAGGTTGATCTTTCTGAGAGTTACTAAGATTTTCCATGGCAACAATGCAAGCTCTGTTTGTTTTCTAACAGCTGGATTGTTTCCTAACAGTGGACCTACCAAAACTATGAGGAGATAATTAGGTTAGGTTGTGTCTCCGGCTCTTTTTTTCCAAACAACTTCATGTTAGTGTGTGTGTGTGTGTGTGTGTGTGTGTGTGTGTGTGTGTGTGTGTGTGTGTGTGTGTGTGTGTGTGTGTGTGTGTGTGTGTGTGTGTGTGTGTGTGTGTGTGTGTGTGTGTGTGTGTGTGTGTGTGTGTGTGTTTCATGCAAAAGCCTCCAACTTTGCAAAGCAGTAAACAAAACCTTAGGCTAATTAAACCCAACCAGCTCCAGAAGGAGGTTTGGATGGTTTTCATTGAAATGGGAAACAGATGGCTGGTTCAAATGTGGCATTTCTTTGGTCTTTCAAAATGTCCTCCTTTGAACGCAGGACGGTTTCCTTGGTTAAAGTCAGTCAGTCAGGCAGACACACCCTGCTGCATATACAGACAGGGGAATGTTGTGCTTCTTCTGAACTTCAGACTCATTAGCTTCAGTTTGCCAAAGTTCATGGGGTGCTGACAATCATTAAACCCTTCAGATATTCTTAGGTCAAACAAAGTACTGAGTCCATTTTTTTTTTCTTTTGTCATCATAACTTTCACTGTAAGTAATGCAACTCCTTATTGCTCACTTTATATTAGTGAAATTAGTGAATTTAAGTAGTGAAATTAAGTCTACTTATTAATATCTGAATTGTGAACAGTTCATTTTAGTTTTCCCATCTCAAACAAGTACATTTGAATATGGTTTAGAGTTAAACTATACATTTTTTCAAAAGAAAACAAGACTTGATCTATGCTAGCAGCCCTGTTGTTAGGCTGTTCTTACGTAGACCAGGGCTTGAATCTAAACGCTAACATTAGCATGCTAACATGCTCACAATGGCATAACCAGACTAAATGTTGAGACATTTTATTATCCAACCAGACAATTAAAGTTATCATATTTTAAGGGAAATTAGGGTACATCATAAACCGCAAGAACTCAAGAGGCTTAATGTTTAATTTGACAAACTGTCCATACATTTTGCATCAACTCACATCAGTTTGTTCTTAAAAGAAGCTAACGTAGCATTTTAATGTGAGCCTACTGTTACAACATATTGATAACCAATTTTGATTCGCTAAAAAGAGGTCACATGAGTTATGCGTTTACACAGACGTAGATTAATCTGGAAATGAATTACAATTTTATAAACAAAGACTAAATAAACTCCTCATTGTAAGTACTACAAAATGGTAAAGATATCATACATGATGGCACTTTTGAGCGTTAATGATGGTGCGTTGTACAGTGTCTGCTGAACAGTAAACCTCACCTGGTACTTGATTCCTGTTTTGAAGTACCCCAGAAAGGTGTTGGATTCGCTGTTCTGCAACTCCCTGTACTGCACCGGCCCACCACCCAGGAAGTCATCCAGCTGTGTGGAAAAGATGGCCACTGCTCCACTCTCATCCTGCGAACACTCGTCCCCTACAGGAAAGAGAGAATTGTAGTCAAACAAACGTATCCTAGTTCTTTTTTTTAATCACACAGATGTCCAACGTTCTAGATATTTTACATTCACACTACTGTAGCGCTTCAGTTTCTGCGGCTAATTCATGAGTCAGGTCTGGAGGGTTCTATCACATCAACCACATCTGCAGTTTACACTCTGCTATAACCGTCAGCTGGCACACAACAGGGATTAAACTATTCCATGATTCCACATGACTAACATCGATCCCAGACAAGGGATTAATTATGTCTTCATGTTATTTCTACCTCAAAGTTTACAGAGGGTTGCTCTGGCAGTGGAGAATGGAAAGGACTGTCCCTGTTCTGACTCTGCAGGAAAATTGGCAGGAAACCCCCCCAACATGCTGGGTCTGGTTGCTTTTGGCACACATGAGTTATGCTGCAGTTTCATTTCAGTCTCTGTCATTGGTATGTAGCAGAAAGTAGAGAGCATGAGAAAACGTTACTTTCCACAAAGGATTTAAAGTTGCATGTCAGAGCTTGCTCTGTACAGGCCTGAATTAAACCCTGATGAGTACAGAGAGGGCGCAGAGTGGGGGGGAGGAATTTCACAAAGTGGTATGGCTTATAGAGAAGACATTTTCCGCCACATACAGCAGAGGATGTTTCAGATATGAGATCAGACGCCTTATCTGATCTGTCCTTATTTCGAGGGCCCAGCTATAGTGTAGCCACCATAAAAGAATGAATCGCTCTGATGCTCATAATCTCAAACTGTTTAGAGTGATATATCGTATGGTCACGTACCATTTGTGTATCAGCTTTGGGGACAGCTTTCACAGCTTGTTTATATTATAAAGCAGGTCAATTTGCTATATAAACACTGTGAAAGTATCTTAAATCATTTTTGGGAGTTGTTTTAAAGATACAGGCGCTAAACCTGTAGGTTTATAAATGTCTATTTTTTAAAGTTAAAACATTTCAACATGTTTTTAATGAAACCTCTCACCCATAATAAGCATTAGAAGGAACCTGGAAGTTACTGACAACAAGGAAGGAGTGTTGGGCAAGTTACTTCCAAAATGTGATACAGTACATATAACCTATGACTGCCTTTTTAAAGTAATAAGTTACATTACATTATTCCTGTCTCTGAACTGTAACGCGTTACACTACTTTTGAGTTACTTTCACCAAAATAACCGCTAAAGTAGGTCTTTAAATGCTAAAATGTATTTATTGCAGCTCAATAATTAAAGCTATCTATCTATCTGGCAGTACATGCTGAACATTAGGAAAAGAGCTAGAGATTAAACTCATGCTCCGTTTAAGTGGGCTGAATAATATGTGATACCGGTAACATGACGTCTCTGTGTGTTATTAATAACATGTTAGTGGAGCCTCTGCACGGCCCTGTAACCTGCTGTATATGAACGAGTCTCTGTGGCAACGTTAGCTCACCTTGTCATTGGTGTGTTAAAGGGGATTTAGCTGACAAGCTTTCTAAAAGCCGCCGATTCCACAGAGGACAGAGGCTGCAGATCTTCAACATTCTGCCACTTCTCGGGGTTCAAGCAGCAGACCCAGAGAAAGTTACCTTCTGTTGTATCGGCCTCACTCACCCCCCCCCCCCACCCCTTTCTCTTGCTCTGTTGCATTCTTTCTCACACCCTTTAGTACTCTACTGTGTCCTCATTCAAATAAAGGTGGAAACATGCAATGCACTACTGTTCCTGTTTTGAAGACAGCATGAAACATCCCTTTTAAGCGAGGTGCACATGCGGATTTCAGCTAGGATAATGTTGTTCAGAAAGAGGAAGAATATTTTACATTTGGTAGCTAAACATGGGACTATTAGCATGTACTTGGTGCACTGTACAGGTCCATGTCTTACCCAGCCACATGTGAATGTTATATGATGGGGCGGAGGTGGTGAAGAGCAACAGGTAGGCGTCCCCGGTGAAGAAGCTCCCGTGCAGAGCTTTAGGAACCGGCTTCAGGTCCAGGTTCTCGATACGCCACACCTGCAGCCCCGGCTGCTTCCCTGCACCCACAAACTCCTTATGGGACACCATGATGGCTCTGAGAAGAGGGAGATGGGGAAAAGAAGGGAGAAAGTCAATGTGGAGGCTAGAGGAAGATGGAAAGCGTAGGGAGGGATTTTAATGTTTTTGCCTTGCAAAACCTTGAATTGAGCAGGATGCAGCCGACAATATAAATAACGCATAAATAAAGAGAGGAAGTCATTTTTTTATCATGACGTTTCCTGAACGTCAGCTAAAACACTGACCTGCGGTGGATATAAATTCACGTTGACAGGAAGCCAATCATCATATTTGGCTTTTCAGTGTAAAGGCTGAACCAGGCAGACCAGTTCTTAAACCTGTAGCTTGCTGTGTATCGCTGCAGCTGTCACATTAGTAAATGGTTCACATGCATTGAAGTCAAGTGCAATGGATATCTGAATCTGACAGGTAGAAATCAATTTCTGTTTTACTTTTCATATAATCTAAAGGATTGAATTGTCTTTTACAGTTTAAAATGGTAGGTATTCTCCAAAATGCATTGAGACTAAATCTTTTGCTAATATCTTCACTTCTAAAAATAGAGAATGCAAGCCCCACCAAACGGTCTGAACACAAATCTGTAAAGATAACCATAAACTGATTGATGCAGGAACTTTGAACCACCATCAGATCCATAATCTGTCAATCAGACGCACCACAGAATTGGCCTCGTTTCTTAACTCCCATATCTTGTGTTTTTATTGCTGATAGGATGTAAAAACAAAACTACACTCTTGCATTACCGCTTCAATACAGTCGTCCAGCTTCAGTGTCTGGCATTGGAAGTCAAAGGAAGTTCAATTTAAAAGAAATAAACTTCATATCAGGATAACAGAGGGATTATGCCGATTTCCTGATTACACAAGAGCCAGATTACAAATCAGGGTGGCAGCGGGATTATTGGTCCTGACGGCCACTGTGATGACACACAACGCCTCATTTCTTTATTACAGTTTACACTCCATACTTCACCCTCTGATCCAATGTAACTAAAGCCTATACCTGCTCATTGTGCACGCCGTGGTATTTACACACAGAGGGAATCCACAGACACACATCACCAGAGGAGCCGCGTTAACGTGGAGTTTGTTCAGCTGTGTGTTTAAAGAGCAGCTCATGTTTCAGTGCAGAGCAAACAGAGTGGACTTCCTGTAAGAAGCTGATCGATAAATGCTGCATCATGCCCCCCCCCCCCCTCACATGCATGGAGGATGCACTGTTTATAACACAGTAATAACACTGCTGTGGCTTCATACTGATCCTAATACTGCAGGGGAGGAGCGTGTTTCAATTAAAGAAGTACATTTCTGCTTCTGATGCTCACGATTAAAGTTATCTTGTTCTTTTTGTTTAATTATTTTTTATTATAGCTTTGATTATTATTTTAGAAAAAGAGAGAAAATTAACTAGATTTCTATCGTATACATTTTAATGGTACTGAATGAGTGAGGATTTAAATACACTACATAGCTATACTATTTCAACATGAAACAAAATGTCCTTTTAAAAAAAAGGAAAAGGAATAATTTAAAAGGATATCAAGTCATATTTAGCTTTTTTCTTTTTTGACATTACATAACATCCAAACCAGGACTTCCTGCACTTCTGTTGCAGGATCTTGCGCTGTCTCACTTACAGTTGATAACAAATACATTATTTCCATCATAAAAAGCAATGCAATAACTCCATAACTAATGTTTCCATATCAAATGGATTGGTTTCGCCTCCTCTGTTTCCGGGCAGCTTTCTCCGGCTGCTGTGACTCAGAGGAGAGAAATGAACGGAAACTTTCACACATCTGGAGAAATGCCTTACAAACTTTTTTTAATCGTGAACTCAATCGTGCACAAAAGAACATCAAATCAACGCAATCTACAAAACGCTGCATGTTTCACAAAGCGCGTGCGATAAATCAAAGTCCAGGAAAACAAGGTGCGTTCAAATCGAGTGTAAAAACTCACCGTTTGCGAGATGAATCACACAGAACAGAAAAGCAGACAATCTGATGGAGGTTCGGGTGGGAGTGAATGTCTTTATGTTTTAATGTGTAGTAAAGAAGCAGGAGGAGGAGAAGAGAGGGGGTGGGTCTGTCTGAAAAGGACAGAGAGCTCTGATTGGTCGACAAGAGCAGCAACGATAATAAGGATGCTTGTGTGTACACTTAAAAAGGATTTCCTCAAAGAAATACACTGTAAATATCATTACAATGTACACTTTCCATTTTGAAGTCTCCCCTTCAAGTGCAGGGTGAACTTGACTCCTTGTTGATACTGTGCAGGTTCATAAGTGTTCAGATAGGGAGGGACAAAGTCCACCTAGGCAGTTTCTTCATGAAGCAGCACTGAATCAACAGTGTCTTCCAGGGCTCTGGAAAAATAAGGAAAATGTGCCCCCTTCATTTTAATTTCCTGCATGCAGAGCCAATGGAAACAGGAAGCATTGGCCTTATGGCTCTTTAATAAACCACATCAGCCAGGATGTTGAAATGCTCCACAGCTTCATCTCTGCCAGTGGTTTACTCTAGTACTGTACTTCAGTACAGTGTTTTGCTAGTTTGTATTTCTACCCCACTATATTACATAGGTAAATGGTGTACCTTTACTGCACTACATTTATTTAATAGTTTAGTTACTTTAGAGATCTGGATTAATGATGGTAAATATAATCAGCCCTTAAATCAGACTTGAGTTCACCTGGAGTAAATTCAGCAGCTACCCTGCAGTATACAAAGCCATTCAAACTAGCTGCACCTTTACCAGCTCTGAGAACACTTTAATGATCAATCATTATAAAACATATCAGAGATATTATTCTGAAATGGACCAATCAAACAATCACTACCTTTACTGTCGCTACTTTAAGTACATTTAGATGAGAGTACTTTCTACTTTCACTGGAGGAACATTTTGAATGCAGGACTTTAACTGTGACAGAGTATTCCTACACTCCTTCTACTTTACTCAAGTACAAGATCTGAGTACTTCTCCTTTTACTCTGGTACAAGATCTGGGTACTCCTCCCTCATCTGATCTCTGCAGACTCCAGCACTAAAAGACCTTGATAAATATTGACGCACTGTCTCATGGCCAAACACATATTTACATATCAGCCACTCTGCACAGACCCTGAAGGCACAGCGACCACACTTTCTTCCACCTCTCATAATGTTTTATGTGTTAAGATTCCTTGCCTCGGAGGCCGTGCTGGAAGAAGTACTCAGATTTTTTACTTAAGTAAATGCAGCAATACTCTGTTACAAGTAAAAGTCCTGCATTCAAAACCTTACTTAAGTAAAAGTACAAAAGTAGTTAAAGCACCAAAAGTAAAACTACTCCTGAAGCGTAATGGCCATTTCAGAATCATATATATATATATATATATATATATATATTACTTGGTTACTATTATGATTATTGATGTGTTTTTATCACAGCTGGAAAAGGTGGAGCTCATTTGAAAAACGGTATGCTACTTGATATTTTAACCTATAATTATATGTCAGAGTGTATTTAATAATTGATTCATATTTTGTATGACCTAATTATCTAAACTTAAAAAAGTAACTAGGAACAAAAGCTTACAAATACATGTGAAAAGATGTATAAACAATATTGGCTTCTAAAATGTAATGGAGTAAATATATAAAGTAGCATAACATTTGAATATTCAGGTAAAGCACATGTACCTCAAATGTTGTACTTAAGTACCGTCTTTGAATAAATGTACTTTGTTACTATCTGGTGGTGAGAAACTTGACTGCTTATATATAAATCCTACACACACAAGGATGACCTCAGTGTGTACACATCCTGCAGAAGCGAAACCAGTACAGACAGTAGATCATGTGAAGTCACGCTTAAATAAACATTTCACCACTAAAATGATTATTTGGATATCATTAACCCACCCCATGTAGCTATGAATTCTGGAGATACATTTTCTCACACTCCTCCATGGCAAACCAAGAATGAAAAACAGAGAAAAGTGACGATGAATTGAGGTACATGCAGGCAACAGTAAAATAGTATAAACATCCTTTTACAAACTCTCACAACACCTGCAGTAAAATCCATTTGTTGTTGTACGCTCACTACTGTTCAAACATGCACTTACTTAAAGCTTACCTTTTAAAACATGTCTACATAAACATTCTCACACTAGTTATCTGGACCAGCACTGTTTGTGAAGAAGTGTTTTTAATTGTAAGATAAAGTAATACTAAAGTACAAACTGTACAGCTCTCACATTCCAATAAACAGTCATGCTTAACACCCATATTGGCCAGTGTGCTCTTCTTTGCCGTGGTGTGCTGGGGGGGAAAGACCAACAAAAGGGATGCTGACAGGCTGAACGAGCTCATGAGGAAGGCTAGCTCTGTAGTTGGAGTTAAACTGGACAATCTGGAGGAGGTGGTTGAGGGGAGGACGAGGAGGAAACCGGACAGTATCCTGGATAACCCCTCCCACCCCCTCCATGCAGAGCTAGTGAAGATGAGGAGTATGTTCAGCCACAGACTCATCCCTCCTCCACACAGCACTAAGCGCCTGGGAAACTCCTTTGTGCCTGTAGCCATCAGGCTGCACAACAAGGGGTTAACCATGTGACCCACTGACAGTAACCCGGACTTCACATCAAGCCTGCACTCTAGCACAATAACTTCGACCTGCACTCTCTTTCTGAAAACATACATGTGTATATTTTTAACAATTCTTTCGTTACTTATCTGTATATATTTTTTTAGAATTTTCGAATTTTAATTTTAAATGTGTGTTTCATATCCCTGTGTGAACCTGTACTGTTTTCCTCTTCTCTGTTGCTGCATAAACACTTGAATCTCCCCACAGGGATTAATAAAGGTACATCTTATCTTATTTTATCTTATCTAGTCTTATCTTATGTTATTACAGTTTTCTATAACTCGGAAATGAGATAGCATTTTGCACTTTTGGGCTGACTTAGGTCTGCACTTAATACAAGCTTAAAAGATTCGCAATTTTTGTCACATTAAATATGATAAACACCCCAAAACGAACGCCTGAAGCTTTTACTTGTCTTTAAAACGGTGGTTGGTAAAACATGTCTAAATAATACTACTAAACATCATCATCATTAGCTGCTTTTAGCTTAGCGGTGGTGATGTGTAGCCATTCAACCTGTCTGTAGCCTTTGCATGCGTAGCCTACATTTTTTTTCGGGTGGTTGCATTTTCACTTAAACGTGTTTGCCACAGAGCTTTGACCTTTTTGTCAAGGGAGCCATGCGATGCTAACTTCTCTGTCGGCCTTCAGACACGTCACCACTGCATCGCTCTATGGCACATATTGTTTTGGTAATTTGTCTATTCTATGTCCATGTTTCTTGATGTTTGTAATATATTGCCCTTATTTTTGTTGCCTCTTGACATGTTAATTGCATGCACCAAACACAAAAACTAGTTTTTTGTATTATGTCAACAACCTGCTTGGCAATAAACCTTTTTTTTCTAATTATAATGTTTTAGTAAAAATGCACATGTTTTTGTTGTGACCACACATTAACTTTAATCTGTGAAGAATTATTTTCGCATTTTAGAATTCTTCATTCATTCGTTTCCAAGAATTCAAGGCAACATGAGCTGAGTAATTGATAATCATTTTGAAGGTGAGGGCAATTTTACCCAAAAACTCAGAAGCCTTTACATATTTGAAAATGACATTAGAAGTATTTACAGTAGTATTCAGTATCACTGTCCATAATGCTATCAGACAAGTTCCCACTGTTTGTAATTCATTGGAAAGGGATGACTCCCACAGCTGCTTATCAGACGATCACAAACCACACCATGTGACATTTCCTCATTTGTCTGATGTGAGTGCTGATGTGAGTGCACATCTTAGTAACACAACCTTTAAAACAAGATTAAAGACACGTGATGGATCAGTAGAAAGAGGAAACATCTGTCTCTGTGGTTGTCTATTCCCTGGAATAAATTCTCCGAGCACATTGTGCAACAGAAGTGGATCCTTTATTCATTTCTGCATGTTAATTTCAATAATTATTTCCCGTCTATGTAAGCTACACCCTATTTGAGTGTAAGCGGTGGGACAACACTGGTGCCAGACTGGGGGTTGTGTGAGTCTTATCATCAAACAGGATGTGACATGTAGGCCTTATTGTGCCACACACTGACAGCTGACTGATGCACATCCTCGCTACAATACAACCAGCACAAAATGGATTAGACTCCTACAGTGAGAGGCTTACGCTGGGAGAAGAGAGGCTAGCTCACTGCAGCAGAAACGTCCCCCACTTTAACAGTGAGGCATCAAGCTGCAAGCAATTATGGAACAATACATTTCCTGCTGCAGACTGTGTGCTTAAAGGACTTAAAGGAATAGTTCAGCATCTTTGGAATATGCCTACTGAACAGTCAAAGGGGCCCTATTCTGCTCATTTTCAGGTATTTGTATTTTGTGCCTCTACTGTGACATCTAAAAAGTGGAGCAGTGAAGCAATTGAGGACCTTCAAGATGTGTTTGGCAGAGGTTGTAGAAGTACTCAGATCTTGTTCTTGAGTAAAATTAGAAGTACCAGAGTGTAGGAATACTCTGTTAAAAGTAAAAGTTCTGCATTCAAAACATTACTCAAGTAAAGTACAAAAGTATTAGCATCTAAATGTACTCAAAGTAACAACATTAAAAGCAGTCTTTGTGCAGATCGGTCCATTTCAGAATAATATATATGATATGTTTTGAAAATATGCCAAAACAACAGAGCCTCTTTCATGTTAATTGACAGGTTTATATCGGGTTTTTTCTAACTCCGAGCAGCCGCACAAAAAAGGCGGAGCGCTTGAAAACAAAGGCTGGGTGCTACGCTTTTCCTGTGGGCGGTCGCCTCCGATGTCATATGCTGGGTTCTCATTGGAATCAACTGAAAAAAGACGCTGGCGTTTAGAAAAGGCCGCTTTGTGGACACTGACCCTTAGTAAAGCGGAGAGGGATGCTAAACGACTGAGAAACTGCAACATGAAGTCTCAGCCAACGACTCTGCATCTGTCTGACAAATCACAGACTACACGCCTAAGGCCCCCAACTCCATAACAGCCGACGCTATGTGGACAAGCTGACTGGGACGGTCCTGATACCATCTCCCATAACACCTACACCCACCTACAGCTCCCCCCAGCACATCAGAGACATGCTTTTGCCTACAGAGCCAAGAGGTCAGGGTCAAAGATAATGTTGTTGGCCAGCCTCAATACGTTATTATACGTAGGCCTATGTAGGAAAAACATGGTTAAACATTTTTGGTTATCAGACCCCAAACTCTTCCCTTTGCACTTAGCCTAGTGTGGGACAGAAATGTGTGTCCAGCAGGTTTGTCCACTCTCGCTGTTATCCTGCTTCTTGTTACAGGAAGTGTCCACAGTTAGGACAAGAGAACTGGTTTGGACATGGAGGGTCAACACATGACACTGAGCTGGACCTTTATGAGGGGTTGGGGGTTGTTCAATAACCTGTGACTAGAAGTGTTGCAAATGTCTCTGGCCTTGGGTTGTCATAAAAGACGTAACTAGGATACCCACCCCCAGCCTCTCTGTATGAAGGTACAGTTTGAATGAGGGAAAGGTCAAAATCAGTGAGCTGCACCTTGGTGATTGTGAGTGCTGTGGGAGGAGATAGCAATGACCTTTCATCAATGTCAACTAATAATGGTTGTTTTTACATTGGGCGCAATCCAAAGCACAACCCCTCCCCGGGAATCTAAATCCATTGAATACATGAAAAATATTGCTCTAAAAAAGTTTGGTCAGTTTGTGTTCCTGTTGGTCCCTGCTTATCCTCTGATTTTAGGGGCTTCATCATCATTTTCTGTTGGAAACAAGCTCATAATTTATTGTTTGTCTGAGTTATCATTAGTCCTCCTGGTTGTGCACAGTCAGATAAGGCTGCACAGCTTACACTCTCAAAGGCATCTGAATGCTAAGAAGGAAGCAGTAAGGGCCGGGAACACAGATAAGTTGTATTGTCCACCACACTGACCCCCAGAATAATTTTTTGGGCAACCAGTGCCTTTAATATAGTGACAGTGCAGGTCAGAAACAGGGAGACAGAGGGGAAGACGCGCTGAAAAGGGACCCAGGCCAGATTCGAACCCGGGTCTACCGCATGGGGATCACACCCCCATATATGGCCGTCTGCTCTACCCACTGAGCTATACGCCGGCCTTCTGAGAATAAAGTCAGAATTCTGAGTCGTTGGATATGAGTTAGTTATTGAGTGTCATGCTGATGGACTTCTGTTTGACACTGTGCAACACGGCTGATTTAAGTTCAATATTTAAGTGCAATATATAAACAGAAATATGCCATTATTAATAACTGTGCAATATTTACCTGGCTGCCATACCTCACTACAGGATGTGTATTTTGTAAATTGTGTGTTTTTCTTTATCTTCATATTTTTTAAATGCATATTTTCTTTTGTAGAGCTGTCTTTGGCTCTGTTGCCGCTGTAGCAAATTTACATTTCCCCTCTGTGGGACGAATAAAGGGATTCTGATTCTGATTCTGAAGTTTGGCTAATTTCCTCAGAAATCTGACATTAAAATCAAAGGTTATTTTAGGAATGTATTGGATTTCTGACTTCATCTCAGAATGCTGTGTCAGAACCCTACACTTAAATACTTTTTTCACATGTGGTTCTGATCGTCTTGCGTGGGACAAAGAGATCGAAGAAAGTTAAATATTCATTTCAAAATAGATCATTGTGTACAGAATAAACAGAATCAAATTGTATTTATCATGCATGAACCTCAGCCGAGCTGCACAACCCACAGAGCAAACAACCTGTTTTCCCTTGAGCAAACAAGGATCTGTTGCTTTATTGTAGCATTATGAGTTTATTATACAGCCTGTTATTCTTGATAGACACTGTAGATCATGCATTGCCAGCTGCGGTTAAATCGTGTGCCAGAAAGGGTGCTACCCCTGCACCATCACTACCACCAACACCATCTGAGCTATGGTGTGGTGATCACCTTCCTGAAGTAACTCTTGCACACAACCAGACTGTAGTTTCTAGAATTGCAACTGCACTGCTATGTGTGTCCTTTATTGAGCAAACAATCCACTTCTACAATCAAACTTCCTCACATGAAACTTCTTCTAAATGAACAGACGTTGTCTCTCTGTAAAATAATCCAATAGTCACTGTGTGGTTAAATGATGAGAAAACTAATTAGATATGAAGCTACCACCTGCAGCGGCTTAGCTTAGCACAAACATCAGACACAAGGAGAAACAGCTAGCTCAGGCTAGAAGATACATCACCATGTAACAAATATTACATTACAAACAAAAGTCCCACACTTTCATCAAAAGAATGATCACTGTCCTGTGGAGTGATGAAAAGACTAATACCACTGTTTGTTATGAAGCTACAGCTAGCAGCTGATTAGCTAAACTCAAGAAACAAAGGGACAGCTAGCCTGGCTGAGCTCAAAGTAGCGGTATCATAATGTTAAGAATAACTGTGATATAATTATAAAGAATATATTGATCTTGTGTCAATAATACACAATTTGTAAGGTTGTGAAGATATGGGGTACTCAAATTTTGGTGGGAGAACAACCTATGCAGTGGAGTAAAAGTACACCATCAACCTTGACAAGCTCACAAATGTAGCATATGCTGAGGGGTGTGCAACCTCTATTACGACATGCCTCTATTCCGACATGCCCCTATTCCGACATGCCTCTATTCCGACATGCCCCTATTACGACACAATTTTAGTACCGCCATTCCGACTACCCAGGAGCGTCGGGGCATCGTCTTTCTTTCACTTGTGTTTGTGTGTCTTTTTAACATGTACTTTTTTAACATATTCAGTTTATTTTGTATAATATAATATAGCCTATTGTTGGAATGGATGCACTGACTGGTTGGCACTCAATTTCGTCGTTGTCCGATCGCCCTGCATCCGATCTGCAAGGGAGTCGCTCAAAGAAAGTTGAAGCTATATGCAAGCCATCGAGGCTGCTCCCAATTCTGCGGAGCTGTAGACCGGAGCTGATGGGATGACGATGGAGAGACTTGGAGGAGCAGTGGCGGTGGATTCGGGAGGGCTATCAGAAGCGTCCATGAGGGAGGAGGGGGTCCCTGCGTGTCTGACAGTGTTAACTACAGCTCCGAATGTTCATGTCAGAATGGCGGAATGTTTGAAAAAAAAGTAAAGTGCCGCTACTCCGACAATGGAAATAATTTTGTCGGAGTAGTGGCACGTTTTTTTAAAAACGGAAATGCCGCCACTCCGACAATTAGATGTCAATGTCGGAGTAGAGGTATGTCGGAATAGCAGCATGTAACCATGCTGAGGCCTACTACCGATGTGCTCATACGTGCAATTTGAACTAATGTAATTCTTCAAACTTCATACTTTAGACCTCTTCAATAGTGATGAATAGAACTCATGTCATATTATTCAGGTTAATACCATTGTGTTTACCATTATATTCTGGTTGCTTCGATGTCGCTTTAACTTTATATGCTAGCACCTAACCCTGTCGCTGTTCTTAATAAAACCAAACATTTTTCATATGTCATATTTTCTCAATTTAGCGAGGCTGGGTTAAGTGTAACTTGAGTTTGTGTACTATTTTGATTATGGAAAGAAGTTATCTAGTGGACCTCTTTTAAAGATATTATCATCATGTGAATTATTTGGACTACTATAATCTTGCAGTGAAAGACTGATATTGTGACAGCCATAGTTCAAATGGGACAAAATCTGCCTACTGCCACACTAAAGTTCATTTATTAAAATAGCAACTCTTAAATATCTGGAAAAAACTAAAAGTTTGGTCAGAAATATTTTGGAAAATATCAGTAAGCGCAGTATGAGTCACACCAGGAAAAAACACCCATCTTATTCACGGTAGAGCTGACTCACATTGGAATAATAATAGAATTACTGGAACATTGGATATTTGATGAGGGTGAACAAATCATTTTATAAATGTTTGACGAGTTTCTACTTTAATCCTTTGACTAAAACCTGGCCAGTTATACTATGTCTTATACAATCGTTGGAATATTTCATAAACTTAATTTAAATACTTAGAAATGCGGGCTCTACTACTTCTGCACACTTTCACCATACGTATCTGTGCAACATTCAATATAGCAGGTTTTAAGATTGTATCTATAAAACGCAAAAGGGGAAAGTGGGTTAAATACATTGAACGATGCCTCCAAACAAGAGAGAGAGCTGCTTTTTTTTGCACAAAACATGTCGATATGTAAAGACTGCTGTGGAGTCATTCTGTACTTAGAGAAGTCCATAGAGGAAGTATAGAGCACAGCTCTTTGCACGCAACAAACCGCCTGGCAACCCACATCCTCTAGATTGAGAACACAAAAACTCAGCAAAAGAAGAGAGCAGAGAAATAAAAACTGTACTTTAAAGTGAACTGCCCCAAAAATGCAATGACCAGACAAACTAGCGTCAGGTAATCTGCAATTGCGTCGAGCATTGATGAGACATCCCACCCCCCTGCTGTATGCAAGTGTAAAACAGGCAGGTTGGATGCAGAAACAAAGAATTGCAGTCTTTGTCTCCTGTGGCAGCACACACACACACACACACACACACACACACACACACACACACACACACACACACACACACACACACACACACACACACACACACACACACACACACACACACACACACACACACACACACACACACACACCAATAAACCTTCTAGCTTTCAAACACACAAAATGACCGAACCTGCATATGGAGGCCTGTGGTGAGGAAATGCAAATATGAACAGTCCCCTTCTATAGGCAGGAAATCACTCGGTGTCATTTACAGCATTAAGCAGCCTGCCAAAGCTCCTTATATGACCTACAGCAGGTGGGTGAAGCTCAGAGCCGCAGACATAATTAAAATAAGTCATAATATTGGTTGTTATTTTGGTACCACTTTCTATAATGCAATATAATTATTGTATAGCTTTTTAAAATGATGGTTAAAAGCATTCATTTATCTTAATAATGCTTTTTAAGGTCACAAATTATAAAGCCTTTTAAAATGACTAATTAGTCCACAACTAATTAGTGATAACTTAGATGGCGCCGTGGATGGCTGCTTCGGTGTTCTGATGCGCTCTGTTTTCTGCGCTAATTCAGTGTTTAGACTAAGAACACCTAAACAGTTTCTTAAAAATACTTATTTTTATTATCTTTATATCTTCAACCTACTTTTACAACTTATTTTCTTAGATTGTTTATGTTCGCACCACCAGACACCAATTCAAATTCCTTGTATGTTTAAACGTACCTTGCAATTAACTTGACTCTGATTCTGAGATCAAGTATATTAAGAATGTCATAATACTTCATCAGAGGTCAGAAGTAGTGGAGTACAAATACTTTGTTGCAGTACATTTTCGGGTATCAGTACTTTACTCCACTACTTATTTTTCTGATGGCTTTTTACTTTTACTTCTTACATTTTGAACACAAATATCTGTACTTTCTACTTCTTACATTTTCAAAACAGTCTTGTTACTTTAGTTTGAATCTGCATTTGGTGGTTTGATCATTATTATTTAGAATCATTGTGTGTCTATTGCTTTTAACACGATCTGTGTGTCCGTCATTTCCAGGTCTTCTCTAAAGAAGAGCAACCAATGAGAACTTGAGTCTATTCACATCATCCTCTGAACCAAAAGCAACTGCAGCGCCTTTTTATCCCAAACCAGCCAGTACCAGAACCGCAGTTAGCAGAAGCTCTGAAAATACAGAGAGCAGTGGAGATATTCATTTTCATCACCCTTGGCCCTACATGAGGGAGATGTACATTATTATCGGGGCACAAAGCGATTCTTGGAGAATGCAATGCTTTTGACTCTGGTTTTCTTAGCTTGTTTTGTAAATGGTGGTTGTTCGAAGATCTTTGATGTTGTATTAATATAAAGTGAGGTCGATTTACCAGTTACTCTATAAAACAGTTGGTTTCAAGGTTTCAAGGTTTCAAGGTTTTATTTGTCATATGCACAGCAGATACAGCGTATATGTTGGCAATGAAAATCTTATGTCGCGTGCTCCTCCAACAACTCAACATACATGGTGCAAAAGATAAATAAAATAGTGAAAAAGAGAGAAGAATATTTACAATATCAACAATACAGATTTGAGGATGTGAAATATATACATATGTGGAATACATTGAAAGTATTTAAATACTTTACACTGTTGAATGAGGAGGTATGGACAGATGCATATATTATGTATAACAGATGTATATGGCAGATATGTATAATATATATGTATGTGTGTACTATAAACAGATGTGAGTAGACATTCACACAGCTCAGGAGTTCAGTAGTCTTATAGCCTGTGGTATAAAACTGTCTCTGAGTCTGGTGGTCTTGGTCCGGATGCTGCGGTACCGTCTGCCAGACGGCAGCAGACAGAACAGATTGTTGCTGGGGTGATGGGGGTCCTTTAATATCCTACCGGCCTTCTTCCTACACCGCTGGGTGTAGAGGTCCTCCATGGATGGCAACTCCGTCCTGGTGATGTGCTGAGCAGTTTTCACCACCCTCTGTAGAGTCTTACGGTTGAGGGCGGTGCAACTGCCATACCAGGCGGTGATGCAGCCAGTCAGGATACTCTCGATGGTGCACCTGTAGAAGTTGCAGAGTATCCTGGAATCCATGTTGAACTTCCGCAGCCTGCGGAGGAAGAAGAGCCGCTGTCGAGCCGTCTTGGATATGACCCTGGTGTGATGTGTCCATGTCAGGTCCTCACTGATGTTAACCCCGAGGAACCTGAAGCTGCTGACTCTCTCCACAGGAGTCCCGTCGATGGTGATGGGTGTGTGTGCTTCTCTCTGCCTCTTCCTGTAGTCCACAATCAGCTCCTTTGTTTTGCTGACGTTGAGATGGAGGTTGTTGTCCTGGCACCAAGATGTCAGGGCTCTGACCTCCTCTCTGTACGCCGTCTCGTCGCCGTCTGTGATCAGGCCGATGACGGTCGTGTCGTCAGCAAACTTGATGATGGTGTTGGAGCTGTGTGTGGCCACGCAGTCGTGCGTGAACAGGGAGTAGAGGAGAGGGCTGAGCACACAACCCTGAGGGGCTCCGGTGTTGAGGGTCAAGGTGGAGGATGTGATGTTCAGGTGGAGGATGTGATGTTCTATTCACATCATCCTCTGAACCAAAAGCAACTGCAGCGCCTTTTTATCCCAAACCAGCCAGTACCAGAACCGCAGTTAGCAGAAGCTCTGAAAATACAGAGAGCAGTGGAGTACAAATACAAATACAAATACTTTGTTGCAGTACATTTTCGGGTATCAGTACTTTACTCCACTACTTATTTTTCTGATGGCTTTTTACTTTTACTTCTTACATTTTGAACACAAATATCTGTACTTTCTACTTCTTACATTTTCAAAACAGTCTTGTTACTTTAGTTTGAATCTGCATTTGGTGGTTTGATCATTATTATTTAGAATCATTGTGTGTCTATTGTTTTTAACACGATCTGTGTGTCCGTCATTTCCAGGTCTTCTCTAAAGAAGAGCAACCAATGAGAACTTGAGTCTATTCACATCATCCTCTGAACCAAAAGCAACTGCAGCGCCTTTTTATCCCAAACCAGCCAGTACCAGAACCGCAGTTAGCAGAAGCTCTGAAAATACAGAGAGCAGTGGAGTACAAATACAAATACAAATACTTTGTTGCAGTACATTTTCGGGTATCAGTACTTTACTCCACTACTTATTTTTCTGATGGCTTTTTACTTTTACTTCTTACATTTTGAACACAAATATCTGTACTTTCTACTTCTTACATTTTCAAAACAGTCTTGTTACTTTAGTTTGAATCTGCATTTGGTGGTTTGATCATTATTATTTAGAATCATTGTGTGTCTATTGTTTTTAACACGATCTGTGTGTCCGTCATTTCCAGGTCTTCTCTAAAGAAGAGCAACCAATGAGAACTTGAGTCTATTCACATCATCCTCTGAACCAAAAGCAACTGCAGCGCCTTTTTATCCCAAACCAGCCAGTACCAGAACCGCAGTTAGCAGAAGCTCTGAAAATACAGAGAGCAGTGGAGATATTCATTTTCATCACCCTTGGCCCTACATGAGGGAGATGTACATTATTATCGGGGCACAAAGCGATTCTTGGAGAATGCAATGCTTTTGACTCTGGTTTTCTTAGCTTGTTTTGTAAATGGTGGTTGTTCGAAGATCTTTGATGTTGTATTAATATAAAGTGAGGTCGATTTACCAGTTACTCTATAAAACAGTTGGTAGTTATTGGTACTTTTTACTTGAGTACATTTCGAAGCCAATACTTCTTTTCTTTTACTTGAGTAAAAAGTTTGGTCAGTACTTTTACCAGAGTATTTTTAAACAAGAGTGTAGAGGCAGGGATGTGTTTTCTCACTTCTCACTTGTCACTTGGGGTAATAAGTGTGTGTGTGGGCGGAGCTATGTATGTGTGTGTGGCTGTGGGTGTGTGTCACTGGGGCTGATTGATTGTCTAATGAATACCACCTGCATCTACCGGGGAATCTGTTTTGTTTGAGACAGGGAGAGAGGAGGCAGGGTGCTGACATTTCTGTTGACCGCTAAACCGCTACACTCTTTCCACCATATAGTCCAGTACAGCAAGTCACTCAACAATAAAATGTATGTTAGCATGTATGTTTTATTGCAAGGGAAATAAAAACATCTTCAACTGCAGTACGGCTTCAAGTTTCCTCCTTGGATTCAGCGTGTCAGGCAGAGCCCTGTGTTCCCCTCTCTGTGACTACTTTAGCGCTTGATAGTCACTGAACAAAGAGTATCTGTAGTTTTACTTGAGTGAAGGATGTGTGTACTTTTGCCATCTCTGGCTCCGGTACTTGTAAAATAACACTACATCCCTGTAAAGAACCAACTTAGAAGCCATCAATGGCAACTACAAAGATCAGACACATTTGTAAAGGACCTTGCAGGTGATTGGATGGTCAGTGAAAATTGCCAAAGCAGGTCGGTAAAAAATCTAAAATCGTATCTGGTCCGCTGCCGATTTTGTAAGTTGCCCTCTCACAAGGAAAGGTTTCAAGGTTTCAAGGTTTTATTTGTCATATGCACAGCAGATACAGCGTATATGTTGGCAATGAAAATCTTATATCCCATGCTCCTCCAACAACTCAACATACATGGTGCAAATAAGATAAATAAAATAGTGCAAAAAGAGAGAAGAATATTTACAATTAACAATAAAGATTTGAGGATGTGAAATATATGCATATGTGGAATACATTGAGAGTATTTAAATACTTTACACTGTTGAATGAGGAGGTATGGACAGATGCATATATTATGTATAGCAGATGTATATGGCAGATATGTATAATATATAGATATGTGTACTATGAACAGATATGTATGGCAGATGTGTATAATGTATATATATATGTATGTGTGTACTATAGACAGATGTGAGTAGACATTCACAGAGCTCAGGAGTTCAGCAGTCTTATAGCCTGTGGTATAAAACTGTCTCTGAGTCTGGTGGTCTTGGTCCGGATGCTGCGGTACCGTCTGCCAGACGGCAGCAGACAGAACAGATTGTTGCTGGGGTGATGGGGGTCCTTTAATATCCTAACTGAACTGAACACTCTATACTTTTAATGGTAGGTTTACTTTAACAGTAAAAGACAGAATATCAAAAAGAAAATCCAGAAATGTAGATTAAAAAAAAGATATAAATTGATTTGCATATCATTGTGGAAAAAAGTATTTGATCCCCTTGCAACCAACACGAATTCTGGCTCCCACGGAGCGGTTAAATAAGTAGAAAGTACTCCTAATATCCACTCTTTACCTGGAAAAAAAGACACCTGTCCACAGTCAATAAATCAGATTACAACCTCTCCAAGACCATAGACAGCTCTTGTGATCATGCTGGAATGTCTAGGATATCCGGGACAAGACTGTAGACCGGCACAAGGCTGGAATAGAAGACAAGACCACCAGCAAGCAGCTTGGTGAGAAAGAAACAACTGGTTTGATTATTAGAAAATGTAAGAAGCACAAAATGACCATCAATCGCCCTCAATCTGGGGCTCCACCATCTAAGATCTAGCCTCTTGGGGCATCAATGATCATGAGAAAGGTGAGGGGTCAGCCAATAACTACACAGGAGGGACTTGTTAATGATCTGAAGGCAGCTGGGACCACAGTCACCAAGAAAACCATTGGAAACACACTGCACCGTAATGGATTCAAATCTTGCAGCACCGCAAGGTCCCCTGCTCAAGAAGGCACATGTACAGGCCGTCTGAAGTCTGCCAGTGAACCTCTGAATGATTCAGAGAAGGCTTCTGAGAAGGTGATGTGGTCCGATGAGACCAACATCAAGATCTTTGGCATCAACTCCACATGTTGTGTTTGGAGAAAGAGAAATGCTGCCTATGACCTGAAGAACACCATCCCCAGCGTCAAGCATGGAGGTGGAAACATGATGCTGTGGGGGGGTTTCTCTGCTAAGGGGACAGGGCGATTCACCGCATCGAGGGGAGGATGGAGGGGGCCATGTATCGTAAAATATTGGCTGATAACCTCCTTCCCTCAGCCAGGACACTGAAAATGGGACATGGATAGGTCTTCCAGCAAAACATACGGCCAAGGCAACTAAGGAGTGGCTACAGAAGAAGCCCATTAAGGTGATGGAGCGGCCTAGCCAGTCTCCGGACCTCCATCCCATAGAAAATCTGTGGAGGGAGCTGAAGCTTCCAGTTGCCAAGCATCAGCCTCCAAATCTTAAGGATTTGGAGAGAATCTGCAGAGAGGAGAGGACCAAAATCCCTCCTGAGATGTGAGCAAACATGGTGACCAACTACAAGACACATCTGACCTCTGTGCTGTCCAACAAGGCTTTCTCCACCAAGTACTAAGTCTTGTTTTGCAAGGCGTTCAAATACTTATTTCCCACAATGAAACGCAAATTAATTTATATATATTTTTTAATCTACATTTCTGGATTTTCTTTTTGATATTCTGTCTCTCACTGTTAAAATAAACCTACCATTAAATATAGATAGACTGTTCATGTCTTTGTAAGTGGGCAAACTAACTAAATCAGCAGGGGATCAAATACTTATTTCCTTCACTGTATATATGTGCTACTGCTGCATCCACGCTAACGTGTTGCTAGGAGATGCTATTATTGTTGAGTCCTCTCGTCGTGTCAAACACCTAAACCATGGCTGGGAGTGCCAGCAACTCCTCGAAGGACGCTGGCTGCTTCACAACACACACACATTACTTGAATCCTGACTGTAATGTTTCCATGCTGTGATTAGACATGAAAGACTCAACTTGCTGGACGTTAACAGGGTTTATTAACCAGTGCTGGCTCACACACGTTGTACATGCTTACTGTCCACTGCTTTACTTCTAGTGTTTATATCGAGTGTAGACAGCAGGGGGCGCAGTTAGAATGAGAGCACAGTACATTCATATGAATATCACACTGACAAGATTCTGATTTCTTTGTGATCAGCTGATTTTGCTAAGCTCCAGCTGCCATGCAAAGTAAACGCTCTGGCCGCTCCAGTTGGATTTCAAAGTGTGGAAATGGTGAGCTACTTCTAGTGAAGCAGTTTATCGACAGCATGAAAGATAAGAACATCCAGCATCCAGCATACAACAATAATAAATAAGGAAAAATGTTCCTTAATGTATGTCTTTGTATATAAATTCTACGTTTGTTAAACATATTTCAACCTAATTCTTTTTGCGAAAAAAAGGACACAGGTCATTGTGCATTTAGCTGTTAGATGTGATAATGTGCAAATAAATGCAGAAAAACGTCTTAATAAAGGTTTTTTAAAAAGCCTTAAAAAGTGTTAATAAAGGTTTGTAAAAAAAAACCAGATAGTTCCAAGTGGCAGCAGTTGCCAAGCAACGGTTGTGAAGCTCAAATCGTGTGGGTGGGCGGGGCTTACCGATCGCTGACGTCACTGTCTAGATTCCTTGGCTTTCAAGATCAGAATGACGTAGTCATATTCAGAATGACGGGGCATATTTTCCTGCAAAGAGAGCAGTTCCTCCCTGTCAGTCAGTCTTCTGGTTCTTACCTACAGATCAGTTCGTTCAAACTCAGGCACAGAAGTCCACACAGCATTGAAAATAATCCACATTAGTCTTTGAATATCAGGACATTTAAATATAATCCTCATTATTTTAGTAATTGTTAGATATTGAAAAATAATCCCCATTACTTTTTTAATATCTAGATATTTAAAAATAATCAATAACATTATTGTTTAAATAGCTGGTTAGTGCATTAATACCGTTATAATGACCATCAGCACACAACAGAGAGAAATGCCAGACCTCAGAGTCGCTCTGTTTCCTGTTGTTGAGCCCTTTATTAAAGGGATGACAGGAGATCAGTGGCTTCTATTAAGATCAGGCAAACCTGATGACGCCACCTTAATCGCAGTGGCAGATTTTGTACTGGAGATTGTGACGTGCCTAACTAAGGCCATCTTGTCTGCTTTTAAGGGCATGAAGAGGTCCGTCTCTGAGGAGAGCATCAGGTCCAGTCTGGGGGACGCGCTCTCCCAGAGTTTTACCCAAGCTCTGGATGTTCAGAGCCAGGTCGAGGATGACAGCTTGGAGATTTTAACAGATGTCATTAGCAAAGAGGTGACAGAGAGCGTGAACTCTGCCCTCTCTAACCCAACGCACAATGCTGAGGGCGTTGTTCCCCCCCACAAGCTCCACGTTATGGTGGAGCACACCTGCGCAATGCTGAAGGCATTTTCAAGAAAAATTAGAATAGGGAGATGCCACCGTAGAATACGTGTGAGAAGATATATCGTCCCCCTGGATGAAACAATGGAGGAAAAGGAGAACAGAGCACTTTCCATAATGCTAAAACTCGATGAGCAGAGTTCCTCAGACGAAACAAGGAATGACATCCGGAACCAAAAATCGGTTGAAGAAATCATTGACGAGGAGGTGAGAAAAATCACCGATCCTGTCCTGGAAGATTTGCCTGACCGGGCTTTTGCTCTGCTGCAAAAGGAGAGCTCTCTGGAGATCGCGAACACCGCGGAGGGCATCACAGTCCTTCTGACCGTGAATGAGGACAATTCGGAGGAGACCACAGGTCAAAAGAACAAGAAGATCAAATGCAAGCGGGGCATAAAGCTGAAGGTCAAGAACTGCTTGGCAAAGCGTTTTGCCAAAGCTTGGATTCATCGCATGGTGGTAAAGCTGAAAAACAAATTCCACTCACACCCCAAAGTGGAAACTACGAAGTCCATGATCTCACTGATGAACAGCGTAGGCGTTCTTCTCACGACTGAGGGAGGTGAACAGGGGGGGAAAGAAATTAGTGTCTCTAAAAGGTTCAAGGACAGCTCCAGTGTCAAGCATGTAGTATTTACTCAGGCTCTTAGCGACATGTTGTACAGTCATGTTGCCAGTGGTATGTCGCAAAGGGATTACCCGCAGGGCATTGCTCAGATGCATAACGCATTGAAGGCCGAAATCCGCAATCAGTCGTGGCGTTTTGTGTCACTGATGAGCTGGTTTGTGAACACTCAGGTCAGCACCCAGAGTCAAAGGGTCCAACAGGCCATCATGGGGCCTGACGCTTCGTTTGAGTCAGACGCCTTGGTTGAGAAGGACGAGCTTATTGAGAGGGACGAGGTTTTTGAGAGGGATGAGGTTTTTGAGAGGGATGAGGTTTTTGAGCCAGACTCGGTTTGTGAGACAGACTCGGTTTGTGAGACAGCCTCGGTTTGTGGGACAGCCTCGGTTTGTGGGACAGCCTTGGTTTGTGAAGAGACAACTGACAATCGTTTGGACGAGGACCTAAACAGGCAGCGGCATTTGAATAGAGTTTTTGTTCAGATTTTTGTGGAGAAGCTCGTCACACGAGCCTTCAAGAAATCTAAAGTGAACCACACTCTTGTGGACCACGGGGGCGTCATTCAGAGCCTCTTTGATAGCATTTGGGCTGAAGTTGAGGGCATGGACTTTTACGCCACCCGAAAAACCCTCGCTGACCTTGACAAGACGGTTTTCCAGCTCTTGTGCAGGAATGAGGGCTCTCCAGATATGGTCATGGCCCTTTTGCTTTTAAAGGACCCAATAATTGGAGGTTTTATTGCCTGTACTGTAAAATATCACCTGCTACACCTTCCTCAGAAGTGTTCCCCCATCTGCAGATTCTTTAGGTCGGTTGGAAAAGCCATCTCCAACCTCTGCAGAAGCGTTCAGTAAGTGAACTGTGACGCAGGGTTTTCCCAGGTTTTCCCGCATTTTAGCATTTAACTGCAAACAAATGAAAAACTTTAGCGTGCGTTATCTAGGGGCATATTAAGGGTAGATTCCACAGGTCTTTTTCCCTTCAAAATCCACTCGGGGTTTCCTCTGAGTTCAACATCTGCTTCAGGTTGCTGCACTGATTGCAGATTTCTACAATCAAGTAAAAAAGAAAACTCCATTTTGAAGGAAAAATATCCAGGGTCTTTATCCCTTCAACGTTGCTCCAATTTCCCCACATTGATTTAATTAAAAATAACTGTTTCATTTCTTAGAATTAACGATACAAACATTAGAGACAAGAGTGTCAAGGACAAAATTATGCAGAGGAACCTTTGAGGAAGAATTGAAATGATAACACCAGATAATTGAGAATATTAATGTTATGCACATGTATTAAATGTAAACATCTTAAAGCTGATCGAATAAACTAAACCAGTAAATAATAATCTGCTCAGCTCTATGTATTACTCTATAAACAGTTGGTAGTTATAGGTACTTTTTACTTGAGTACATTTCAAAGCCAATACTTCTTTACTTTTATGTGAGTAAAGGATGTGTGTACTTTTGCCATCTCTGTTAAGAATACTGTTGTAAAGCATTATAAATATGTTTGAGTGCTTATAACTGTACAGTGCTATAAGCACATTATACTTTATAACTTAGTTTTACATCTTTGTATAGATATGGAAAGTGTAACATTATTTAGCTTTTGTCATGTACGATATAAGTAACTCTGACTTTGACATAGCGTTTCCAAATGTGCCACTTGTGGATTTATTTCTTTAAATTGCTTTGAATATGGAAATATTTGAAAAATAAAAAATACTAAAATATCATAGTGAGAAGATCAATGAATTTATTCTGATAAAATATAATTAAGTGGGGCATATAATACTAATTTCATGTTCTTTCTTTGGTTTCTACCAGAACATATAGTCTGAAATGCTATTTTAGCACCCACCTGTCATTTAAACTCCGTCCTATTCTCTGATTGGCTTGCATGAACAATATAGCAATCTTAAACCATGTGATAAAAAAATCTGATTATAGGGGAGTGGGGTTATTTACTGATAAACCTGCATTTTACTAAATGTCAAACTGTTCCTTTTAAGGACCCAGATCAGGATGAGGGGCAACAACAAGCTTTGGAAAGACCCCTGGGGCCCCTGGGTAATCCATTGGTGTGAAACACAATCGTCGTGCTGATACTCGTGGTAGTTCAGACTCGAAATTAGCTTTACAGATACAATGCACAGTATTCTAAACAAAACATGTTCACTTCATAACAACCACAAAGCTTTAACTTAAAATAGCCCTTAATATGATGAGTGAAAAGGGCCTCAAGCAATACAATTGATCCTATCAGGGTGATAAGAGGTCTGTTTGATTATAATAACGTCGAGCTGCTTTGCTTATCTTCAGGCTCGCCGTTTCATTCAAACTCCTACGTTAATGAACAAAGTATAAAGTGGAGGATAAATGGGAAAAGGTTAGGTGGCCAGAATGGATCCTTTCCCTTTCCTTTGTAGTGATTTAGAAATAGAAAGTTGGGATATTACACATTTTTAAAGAAATTGACCCAGAACATTCCCTCTGTGGTTTGAGTTTTAGGCTCTAAAATCACTATTCTTGTCATGTATAGAAAATGTGCAATTCTAAAATATAATATCTGTAACAATCAATCAGTTATTATGACCCTACTTTGTTTCTAATTATTTAATATTTAACTTGTGTAATTACAAAAGACTTAAACCAAAACCCAAGCATATCTGATGTTCTTGTTTTCGAAACCAAACAAGCGTTCCAAACGCAATTCACCCTGCTTGAGCCATCCTCAGACTCTCAGAATATTCTTCTCATGGACAGGAAGCTGCCAGTTGTTCTGGTAGCATCCAAACAGATGTTGGAGAAGGCAGGGTTTACATTTCTCTGGAGAGTAACTCAGAATCACTGTGGTAGACACATACAAATACTTTTTATTCACTTAGTTTATTTAAAATTGTGAAAAAAATATATAAATATCAGTTAGAAAAAGATAGAAAATGAAATGCTACATTCATACTGTACGGAACATCACAGTAGATCATTTACAGACTAAATAGTAGTCATCTTAACTCAATGTTTGACAGATTAACGCCATCAGGACAGATTAAATGAGATGTTAATTACATGTACACTGACACCGCAGTGTGAACAGACTTTCTCTCTGACGTGTTCTTGGCAGCACAGCTTCATGTCTCCTTGACTTTCCTCTAAAAATGGAGAAGAAAACATGCATCATGCTTCAGCCTGCTTGTGTTGTGATGATTAAACAAATAATTACCCAAATATTTGCAAATCGAATCGTTTAAGAAAATAAAAATAGAACAAGCGAAGGAAAGAGACAGAGCACTGGAACACGGGGGAAATCCACAAAAGAACACAGACAGGAAGTAAACACTAAAGGGAACAGCAGAAGGAGACACACTGTTAGTAAACACTAAAGGGAACAGCAGAAGGAGACAGACTAAGTAAACACTAAAGGGAACAGCAGAAGGAGACAGACTGTTAGTAAACACTAAAGGGAACAGCAGAAGGAGACAGACTGTTCGTAAACACTAAAGGGAACAGCACAAGGAGACAGACTGTTAGTAAACACTAAAGGGAACAGCAGAAGGAGACAGACTGTTAGTAAAAACTAAAGGGAACAGCAGAAGGAGACAGACTGTTAGTAAACACTAAAGGGAACAGCAGGAGGAGATAGACTGTTAGTAAACACTAAAGGGAACAGCGGAAGGAAACAGACTGTTAGTTAACACTAAAGGGAACAGCAGAAGGAGACACACTGTTAGTAAACACTAAAGGGAACAGCAGAAGGAGACAGACTGTTAGTAAACACTAAAGGGAACAGCGGAAGGAAACAGACTGTTAGTTAACACTAAAGGGAACAGCAGAAGGAGACACACTGTTAGTAAACACTAAAGGGAACAGCACAAGGAGACAGACTGTTAGTAAACACTAAAGGGAACAGCAGAAGGAGACAGACTTAGTAAACACTAAAGGGAACAGCAGAAGGAGACAGACTGTTAGTAAACACTAAAGGGAACAGCAGAAGGAGACAGACTGTTAGTAAACACTAAAGGGAACAGCACAAGGAGACAGACTGTTAGTAAACACTAAAGGGAACAGCAGAAGGAGACAGACTGTTAGTAAAAACTAAAGGGAACAGCAGAAGGAGACAGACTGTTAGTAAACACTAAAGGGAACAGCAGGAGGAGATAGACTGTTAGTAAACACTAAAGGGAACAGCGGAAGGAAACAGACTGTTAGTTAACACTAAAGGGAACAGCAGAAGGAGACACACTGTTAGTAAACACTAAAGGGAACAGCAGAAGGAGACACACTGTTAGTAAACACTAAAGGGAACAGCACAAGGAGACAGACTGTTAGTAAACACTAAAGGGAACAGCAGAAGGAGACACACTGTTAGTAAACACTAAAGGGAACAGCAGAAGGAGACACACTGTTAGTAAACACTAAAGGGAACAGCACAAGGAGACAGACTGTTAGTTAACACTAAAGGGAACAGCAGAAGGAGACACACTGTTAGTAAACACTAAAGGGAACAGCAGAAGGAGATAGACTGTTAGTAAACACTAAAGGGAACAGCGGAAGGAAACAGACTGTTAGTTAACACTAAAGGGAACAGCAGAAGGAGACACACTGTTAGTAAACACTAAAGGGAACAGCACAAGGAGACAGACTGTTAGTAAACACTAAAGGGAACAGCAGAAGGAGACAGACTTAGTAAACACTAAAGGGAACAGCAGAAGGAGACAGACTGTTAGTAAACACTAAAGGGAACAGCAGAAGGAGACAGACTGTTAGTAAACACTAAAGGGAACAGCACAAGGAGACAGACTGTTAGTAAACACTAAAGGGAACAGCAGAAGGAGACAGACTGTTAGTAAAAACTAAAGGGAACAGCAGAAGGAGACAGACTGTTAGTAAACACTAAAGGGAACAGCAGGAGGAGATAGACTGTTAGTAAACACTAAAGGGAACAGCGGAAGGAAACAGACTGTTAGTTAACACTAAAGGGAACAGCAGAAGGAGACACACTGTTAGTAAACACTAAAGGGAACAGCAGAAGGAGACACACTGTTAGTAAACACTAAAGGGAACAGCACAAGGAGACAGACTGTTAGTAAACACTAAAGGGAACAGCAGAAGGAGACAGACTGTTAGTAAAAACTAAAGGGAACAGCAGAAGGAGACAGACTGTTAGTAAAGACTAAAGGGAACAGCAGAAGGAGACAGACTGTTAGTAAACACTAAAGGGAACAGCAGAAGGAGACAGACTGTTAGTAAACACTAAAGGGAACAGCAGAAGGAGACAGACTGTTAGTAAACACTAAAGGGAACAGCAGAAGGAGACAGACTGTTAGTTAACACTAAAGGGAACAGCAGAAGGAGACAGACTGTTAGTAAACACTAAAGGGAACAGCAGAAGGAGACAGACTGTTAGTAAACACTAAAGGGAACAGCAGAAGGAGACAGACTGTTAGTAAACACTAAAGGGAACAGCAGAAGGAGACACACTGTTAGTAAACACTAAAGGGAACAGCACAAGGAGACAGACTGTTAGTAAACACTAAAGGGAACAGCAGAAGGAGACAGACTGTTAGTAAAGACTAAAGGGAACAGCAGAAGGAGACAGACTGTTAGTAAACACTAAAGGGAACAGCAGAAGGAGACAGACTGTTAGTAAACACTAAAGGGAACAGCAGAAGGAGACAGACTGTTAGTAAACACTAAAGGGAACAGCAGAAGGAGACAGACTGTTAGTAAACACTAAAGGGAACAGCAGAAGGAGACAGACTATTAGTAAACACTAAAGGGAACAGCAGAAGGAGACAGACTGTTAGTAAACACTAAAGGGAACAGCAGTTATCATATTTCTCTCTAAGACAGGAGGTGTTGTTACCTGCAGTGCGAGGCTGCGTCCACTCTGTGACGGCCCTGTTGAGCTCCATAAAGACGCGTCCTCCTGCATGGCTAACGTCTTGTTAACAAACCTCAGCATCCCTGTCAGTGAACTCATGTCCATCTCCACCTCCTCCCCCACCAGCGTGTTCACAGACTCCCTCCTGGACTCACTGATCAGCTCCTCGTCTCCCAGCTGCATGGAGGTATCTTCCATGTTTCTGTGTTCTTGCATGTATGTAAGAGGGTTGAAGGAGAGGTCAGAAGTAGCTGTAGTCTCCACGGCGCTGAGACCCTGCCAGCTGTGGTCCACTGTGTCAGGGAAAGAGGAGACGGAGGGGGGGGACTCCCACGGATGCTTGCTCAGAGCCTCCTTCAGTGTTTCCTTCAGGCTCAAGGGGAGATCCAGAGAGGAGTCCACACTGTTGCTCAGCCAGTTGCAGGATTGGTTGAAGAGACGAGGGGCGGAGGCTGGAGGAAGGTAGGTGTGAGGCGGGGGTGATAAGCGAGGTTGAGGTGAGTGACCGTGCTGAGGAGAGGGGAGGGTTGCTTGAGGCTTATGGGGGGAGCAAGGAGGGGAGGAGTTCTCTGAAGAGTGTGTGAATGTGTGCAGAGCGGGGAGGGAGAGGGTGTGACTGTACAGGTGATGCTGCCGCTCAGCAGCTCGATCCAGGCTGGAAATCCTGGCCTGGAGACGGGTCACCTCCGACTCCTGCAGCAAGACAAGGACACAGTGATTGTTTTAGGGTTTCCACAGCTTCTTAAATATGACATTAAAGGATTTTTAAAAGGTCCAGGCCCATTTCTCTCAAAGTGAAGGAGCAAAACACAGTATAGTTTGAGACATGGAGCAAATGACATATGTGCAGAAAGCGTAAAAAAGCCTGTCACTGAAGAATTATGCTTGTTATTTCTATTTTCTTCAACTTTTTATGATCTTTTAATGTAATGAATTGGTTTTTTTATAATGTGTTTCCTTTGCACTGTGTCATAATGCTTTTAATGTGTTACTAATGCTACTCTCAGACTCCTGCTGGTAGACCAGAATACGTCTGTTCAGGGGTTTCCTTAAACATCAGATATTTCAAAGACTTTTCAGGCCCAACTCACTGTACACAGCACATAACAGTTTGAGACAAGAAAGAATGTTAATTCCTGTGACATGTAGCTTTGCAGGGGGCCACATGAAAGAAATATCCAATTGTGGGAGAAATGTAAAGTAGAACACTTTCAAGATTTCATAATCATGTTTTTTCTGAATATAATTGAAAATAAATGTAGAGACACTTCCAAAATGCAACTTTCAGACTTCTGCAGGTAGACAACAACACAGCGTTTCTTTCAGGGTTCCCACATCCTGTTAAACAACAAATTCAAGGACTTTTCAGGCCCAGTTCCCTGAAATTCAAGGACTCACCCCAGCATGATTTGCGACACGGGACATAGTGTGAAACAATAACATAGCGTAGCATATTTAACCATTTGGTACCACTTTTCAATAAGACTACCATTATAAAGGGTTTACGAATAGTTTGTAATTAAATTATAGTTAGGTTGTGAACACTTTATAAATCATTAATACGCTTTTATAGGACATGAGATAAACAAAACATCAAGATGGATGGGGGGAGAATCAACTCAGTGAGCAACAGATACAGGATGCTGGCTGATGAAGAAGAGGAAGTAAGCTATGTAGCCAATATAAGGCTTAGTCATCTTGCCAAATAGTGAGCCTGTGTTGATGTATGAAAACTATGTTAGAACTGGTTTATAAATGTTTGTTAATGATTAATAAAGTGTTTACAGCCTCATTAATAACCTCATTATAAACTCTATGAATCTTTTATAAGAGTAGTCTTATTGTAAAGTGGTACCACACCTTTCAACTAAACTTTATTGCCATAGAGTTAGAAATAGTATCCATTTGCCAAAACCTTCAAGGCCTTCACCCTGCTTCCCTAAAATCACAAGCTTCAAGGATTTCAGGGATCCACTGGAATAATGTTGTTTTTACTGAAAATAAATGTACAGACACGATTCCATGATGTGAAGAACACATTGTTTTTCAGGGTTCCTGTAACTTCTTAATCATCAAATTCAAAGACCCTGGCCCATTTCCTTTAAATTCAAGGAGATATTTGAAGGATATGGAAGGAAAGGAAATGCGGGAGATACAGATTAAATAAACTTATGTTAATCACCAATTCTAATATTGAATCTAGTTAGTTCAGGTGATCAAAAATACATATTTCTAGAATTCTGGTGCTAACTTGTTTGTTTAGCCTATTTCTGGGAATTATTTTCGCCAGACATAATGACCAGAGTTTAAATTTGTCAGACTTCAACTGATTTTTCTGGTTGAAATCAGGTAAATAATGGCTAACAGAAACATACACCATGAAGCAGCCCTAATCACTCTCACTTGTAGAGCACTGTACCTTGATGAGCAGAGACTCGTCAGAGGTCTCCATGTTCCTCCTGGAGGCCTGCAGCTGGACTCTGGTGTGCTGTAACTGGGCGCTGAGCTGCTCCAGCTGGTTGTGGAGCTGAGTGTTCTGGGCCCGGGTCTGCTCGTACAGAACCCTGCTCTGCTCCAGCTGAGCTGCACTCTGATGGAGCTGCGTCTCAGCCAGGCCTCTCTGGGTTTGGAGGAGACCGGCTTGGCTCCGGGCGCGATCCAGCTCGTCTTTGGTTTGGTCCAGCTTCGTTTTGGTTTGCTCCAGTTGGTTCTGGCTCTGCTGGAGTTTAGAGGCGAGCTGCTCCTGAGAGGATAGCATAGTGGAGGAGATCTGCTCGGAGACTTTGAGGAGCTGACCTCGATTCTGCTGCAGGGACTCCAGCTGGGAGAACCAAAAACAAGAGACACGTTGTGAGTAGTAGCTTCATGCGCTCTCACATTAAAGACACCAAGATGTTATGCATTTTGGAAGCCTCTAGTTTGGTATATTTCCGATCGCCAACTTGATTTTTCAGAGCAAGATGAAAGCCTGTCATGAACATAACCTTATCCTCTCATCGTTAAAAATGTCAACACGACTCCAATCATTTTGGGGTTGTTAAAGTTTTATATTATATATTCACATCACTATCATTTTTACAATACCAACTTATTGTGCAGTACATAAGCAAGACCTCAAACATTTATCGATTTATCCTAGCACATATCAACCTGACCTGGATCATTCTTATATTGTTCACTCATTGTATGATATAGGGACAAGACTTTGATATTTCTTACCATAAAAACGTATCGTACAATATATAGAAATAACGGTAATTTAATAAATCCAAAACTGGAGTAATTTTTGATCGTTCAATTGTTTGTATTAACATGACCATTAATTTTCACATTTATGGACTTATTGTACCATATGGACACAACCTAGATTTATTTATTTTTTTATTGTAAAATATAAAGACAAGACCTAAATCATTTTGAAATTATTATCTTATAATTTACTACTTAATTTCAGAGACATTGCACATTTTTGTTAACAGAGCCTGAGAGTCCATTTACATTTTTTTGGTTGTTTATTTTATGTATTTAGATTATGTAAAGAAATAAATTAAATAAATAGAAATCACATTCCAACTCTGAATGTAAATTAAAAGTGAATTGCTCTAAGTATAGGTGTACTTATTATGCTATTTATTTATCATTGTTGGAATGGATTCAAATTCCTTGTCACATGATAGGGATGTGGGCTGCTGTGTTTCCAAAAGTGTTAATATTTTTAACACATTGCAGCGTTCCAGTGTTTGAGCACGCCTTGTGCACATACTGACAACAATGGATTTAAGGGCACGTGGCACGTGTAAAACCACCATGGCACTTTCACATTGGCTTCTATTTTTCAGAACTGCAGGCCAATTCCTGTTTGATACGCTCTATGGGTCCACCATGAAGTTATCATGTAACCCCAAAGGTTACAGCAGTACGAGGAAGTAAATTCAGCACTATCTAAACTCACAGCAGGAATTAAGACGTTATCAGCTGTGGGAGAGATAAGGTCATAGGAACAACGGGTTGGAGGGCGTCTATAAAAAGACAAAAAGAGGAAAGAAAACTGATGAAAAGGGAACAAAACAAACCCTAATGACGTAGATTGGGAGAGAAACGGAGAGCAGACTGACAGACTGGGGGGTTTTCTGAACAAGTGTGGTCACATTCTTCTGATAACGTTATGATGTTCGAGTGAATCAGAACAACTACAAGCTGCACCACAACATCATGGTTCCCTTCCACATATCGCTTTCTATTCCCCAAAAATAGAGTGTGTAGGAGAGGAACTCCCTCTGGAGGGAACACAGGAATTTAAGCCTTTGCAGACCATTTACATGCACACAAACCTATAGAACACACTACAGGACAGGGGAAACCGCTAAAAGCAGAATAGGGCCTGTGATGCATTCCATGGAGGAAGATGACACCGTGTATGGAGCTCTGGTCCCTGATGTACCTCCTTGCTGTGCTGCTCCCTCTCCTGCTCCAGCTCCTGCTCTAAAGAGGTGACCATGCTCTGCAGCCCGGCCTCCAGCTGCAGCTTCAGAGCCAGCTCCTCCTCCAGCTCACACAGCCGGACCTCCTGCAAACACACACACACACACACACCACAGACAAATTACTGGCAGTAGTAGTAACAAAAATGTCCGCCTCAACAAGTAATGCCTTCTTTTATTTGACGACACACTAAAGAAAATAAAATACATTTGTTCTGTTCTATTTTGCTCCGACTAGTGCAGAGAAAACATGCAAAATGTACATTTAGTTGAATATTTTTCAAATGGGATTATTATTAATATTTATCCTATATTTGCAAGAAAGATAACATTATGTAATACTTCATTTGTGTAGTTAAATATAGAAAATGTACTTAGAAGGGGCCCCATTCTGCTTTCTGGGGATTTTCCCTTTCTGTAGTGTGTTCTATAGGTTTTAGTGCATGTAAATGGTCTGCAAAAGCTAAAATCCCTATGTTCCCTCCAGAGGGAATGCATCTCCCACACCCCCTCCTGTCTGAAACGCCTTCATTGGACTACTTTTACTTCCATAACATAATTATGACTATGTAACACTTGCACTTCTATTGGCTAGCGCTCCAACACATTGTACGCGGTAGGCTAAGAGGGCGAGACATCTCTAAGTGGTTGACCAATCACAACAAAGCCGGCCAGCTAACCAATCAGAGCAGACTGGGCTCTGGTTTCAGACAGAGGGTCTGAAAAGAGGAGTACAGGCAGTATGAGAAAAATAAATAGATTTTTGAACATTAACGCATGGAGGCATGACAGAGTAGAGACACTACATAGGCTACTGATATAAACCTGAAAATGATTATAACATGTCCTCTTTACTGTGAATTATACTGTGATATATAGTAGCTAAAATGTTCAATCGCACTTAAAAGTAGTGTCTCACCTTAATCCCAATAACAGATAAAAATAGATTGTGCTTTTGCTTCACCTTCTCTGTGTTCTGCAGCTTGGTGGCGTGCAGCTCTCTGGATAAATCCTCACAGCGACGTTCAGCTTCCTCAAGTTGTTGCTGTACCGTGTGAAGCTTTTGCTGACACACACGCAGCTGCTGATCACGCTCCTGGGATTCCTAACACCAGAAATAAACACATTAGGTAAGTTCAGGTAAGTGTCTGAAGTCATTCATCTTTTCACAGTTTGCAGTGTTGTTTTTGAAAGACAATCTTTGAGGACACCAGGTTAAAATAGGTTATACTTCCACACAACTGATGTATTCAGAGGTTTTATAAAGTTACAAGTCAAATATAAACAAAGAGTCTGCAAACATTTACACAGCCTTTGCACAATCATGGCTTAATTGCGTTGCTGACAGTAATTGATACACATTACATTACAAATACAATACATTAATCCAAATATTGTATATATACATTTTGAATGAAATGAAATAAAATGTTAATTTAATATAATATCTATAATACCAGAGTGTGTGAATAGTTATGTGTAATTTATTGCATTTAAATATAAAGTAATCTTATTTCATCTAATTAATTTTCCAATAAAGAGATTGTACATTATATATAATAATATTATATAAAATAATAATATTTTTTTATCAATTTAACTTTACAGTATCATTTGAAATTTGAAATGAATCAAATAAAAAATCAAATACTTTATTAAAAACAATGTTTCCATTGTTAATTATGTATTAAAATAACACAACTCCCTATAAGCCATTTAGCAGCACCAAACAGGGCAATATAAAGCGTGTTCACATTTACTTCCAGTTCATAGCTGCACACACACCTACTACACTACCAAAGGTTACACATTACAGTGCAGATAACACTTATTATCACAAACATCATTATCATTTATTACTCAGCGGTCACTCAATCCGTCCTCTGCTGGAGTCATCACACATACAGTTGTGTTCTTGCTTTCAGCTTTCAGTGAATCGGATTAAATCATCCATTATGGCCGAGTTTACAGAATTTTTCCTCACATGTTGGGCCCCCTTACTGTGTGTGTGTTTCTGACCTTCATGTTTCTTTGTGTGAGCTCCCTCTGTGTGTCCCTCAGCTCTTTCTCTCTGGCCTCCAGGTTCTGCTGCAGTGACTCCACCTTCCTCTCCATCTCCTGCTTGTGCTCCCTAATGGTCACTTCCAGGTGACCCAGCTGGGAAGATAAAAGAAAAACAATGAAAAATGAGGAAAGAGATGGCAGAAAAACACATTTTCAATAGAATGTAACACCCTGAAAAATCTGTGTGAGCGCTTGTGTGTGTGCTGTACCAGCTGTGCTCTCTGTTGGAGCTCCCCCTGTCTCTCCTTCAGTGCATTGTCCATGTCTAAGACCTCATGAGTCCTCTCCTCCAGCTCCCTCTGGGTCTCACTGTAAAGCAACACATACTTTAAAAAATGTGACACCTAATGAACATCTGTAAAAAGATAAAAAGCGCACTGAGTAAGTGAGTGCAATATTTCATGATAAGGGACTCTATTGATTGTTGTTGTACATTTTTAGGTTGATTTGAGTGCTTACACCATGAACAACGGATCATTTTAGGATCCTTTTGGACTTCAAAGAAACTCATGACTGTAGCGTGGATTATAATAAACTTGTGTTCTTCTCTAGAGGGCATTTCTGTTCTGAGCGTCAGCATGCCCCTGCTGATGCCTGAGCTCAATGGCCTCTAAAACAGCGGTTCTTAACCTTTTTAAGGTCGCGACCCCTAAGCAAAAATGTGAGTTTGTGACCTAGTTATTTAAGTTGCTCCAGTCACTGTGGATCTTTGATGTTGTTTTCTCTATTCCTGGTTCTCTTATAGTCTGCTGTAAGAAACTCATGTGCAGCACATCTCGACTCTCAGAAATACACTTCTCACAAATCTATCTTTAGCAAATGGCATCACGGGTAAAGGCAATGTACTGCAGCAGTCATTCTCATAATATTATTATAAAAACATATCATTACACATTTATATGTTATAAATATTAAAACAAATATTGGAAAATATACAAATATTTTGGACTGATTTTTTAATTTTATTTTTATGTTATTTGATTTATTTCTTCAATATTATATGGAGACCCCCTGGAATTACCTTAGGACCCCAATGAGGGTCCCAAACCCCAGGTTGAGAACGAAATGCTCTATAAGACACCAATATGGGAATGATTGCTGTGATTAATAAAGTCATATTTGTGTTTCTTTTTTATCAAAACATTTTCAATCCTTCATGAGTGCTTGGTGTACAACAGCTGCACAAAGTGTATTACACAATGTGTGTAGTTCAAAGAAACACACTTTTTTATCTGATCATTTAAATAAATATATATAACATTAGAAAAATCCACACCGCAAATACATTACACCACTTCAAATAACATAACTTAAAGGGCCATATTCTGCTCATCTTCAGGTTCATATTTGTATTTTGTGTCCTTTAAAATGTCTCCATGCTTTAATGTTCAGAAAGCTCTTTATCTTTCTCATACTGCCTGTGCTGCAGCACCTCCATTCACCCTCAGTCTGAAACCTGAGCCCAGTCTGCTCTGATGACTGCTTAGCTCTATTGTGATTGTTCAACCATTAGCCTATATACGTACAGTTTGTTGGAACGCTAGCCAATAAAAGCGCGAGATACATACATAGTGACGCCTCCATTGGACTCCTTTGTTTACTTCAGTTACATAGTGATGTCACTACGTAAACATTTACATGCACAAAACCTATATGACGCACTACGGGAAAGGGAAACCCCATATTAGGGGTTATTCAACAATAACAATCTGAAATTCATATTATATCATTACTTCATCTGAGAACAGATTTAGCCATAATATCCAGAAGTGATACAAGTGTGAGTGGAAGGGGTGCTCTGGGGCAGTAAGGGGCCCCACGTGTGTCAGTTTGTGAGTTTGAACTACAACATGTACAGTGTTGACATTGATTCACACACGAGGCCGATCCAGAGCAGGATTTCAGGATTTCTCTCTGAGCAACAATACACGGACGTCATCTCCACATGAAGCTCATCCCTTGTTCCTGTGAGCAGAAGGATATTTCACACGAGGGCGTGACCTCACCTAAGTTGGATAGTCAGTTTTTCCACCGAGGCTTGCCGCTCGTCTGCGGTAGTCTGGGTTCTTTGCAGGACGTCTCGGAGTTCCCGTAGCTGCTCCAGAGTCTCGCTCAGCTCTGCGCGTACCGCCTGCAGCTGCCCCTCCAGGACCTGCAGTCGCTGGGAGACGTTGTTCCGGTTGGCCTCACAGCGGTGCAGCTTCTCCTCCAGATCCATCACTGGGAGGGGCAAGAAGGAACCAAGACCCTTTAACACAACAGCAAGACCCACTCAACTGTAAGGAATAGACTTCTTCCCCATGCTAGAAGACAAGTATGTCCTCCTTTGTTTTCTTCTGGTGTGTCACGTTAGAGTCACAAATGTGCCAGAAATATAGGGTTTATTTATTGATTTCTTATTAAGTCTCTCTTTCACTCCCTTAAACCAGAGTTGCAGATTGTTGGAGCAGTAGATATTAGGACAGCTTTGATGAGTTTTATTTTTAATTATATGATAGAGTTTGAATGAAGTGTGACACGATGGTGACTGAGGTACAATCGCCGTTTCTGTTATTTGCAAATCTAACTCGATGAAATACAAATGTATTTAAACTAAACCAGAGTTTGAGGTGGTACGAAAGTGGGAAGATAAATAAATGTGGTTTTAATGAGTTGTATTTTCTCTTGAGTTGGAATTGTGTTTGACATGATGAACAGTGTGTTTTAATACTGTCTGGCGATCTTTGGCCACAGCTGTTCCTTTTTTACATTATACCCTGCCAGATGATAGTTTTTTTTCAACCAAACCAGCATTGTAGACTATTGTGTAAAGACATTTAAAAGACAAACAAAGATAGCTTTGATGTGTTAATTTTTTTTTCCTGAGAACTTTAAATCAAGTGTGTTTTACCACTATCAGAGAATTTCTTTCACTTGAGTCCGGTAGCTTAGAGAATAGAATAATGACTGTGTGTCTTGTGTGGATATATAATTAATATCCTAATCCCTCACTTCACCTCGAACCGCGTCTTTATAGCCTTGTGCTGTAAAAAGGACATTTAGCGTGTAAGCTCCATCCCTGAGTTGATCCGTTTAATACCAGGACTAATGCTGAGTCACTTGGAATGAATGCTGATTGTAATGTTTCCAGACAAAATGTGTTAGTGGCTATTTGTCTAGTGGGAAAGTAGGTTACAATCTAAAAACCAGAGCTGTGTCCTTCTGTCTTCAACGGTCTCTTCAACATACCCGTGTCACTCTTGCTGTTGAGCTGGCTCCTCAGCTGCTGCAGGCTCTCGTCCATGCAGCTGATCTGAGAAGCCTTGACGGTGACATCCCTCCGCAGGCGCTGCAGCTCCGAATCTTTAGAATCCAGCTCCCCTCGACACTTGACCATCTCTGATTTCAGATGGCTGCAGTACGCACAAAGAGGAAACACATAAAAACAATCATCAGTGGGCTTGTACAGCAAATTAAAGACTGGAATAACCATTTGTGGACAAGTTACTGCTGTAAAAGGGAAGAAGATAGGACATATGAAGCCTATAGCAGTATGCACATCGCATTGTTCCTGCAGTTCCTCACCTCACTGTAAGCATGGCTCCCATCGTAGACTTAAAGGAAGGAAAATCCCTTTAAAACTGTTAACTGAGCAATGCAAACATGCCCTTTGATGCCACATTCAAACCAAAAACATGCTTTGGAAGCATTAAAAACAGCATAAAAAGAGAAATAACCAGCAGAACTATGGGATGAGATTTCTCCAGAAACAACAGGCTTCTTAAACTAAGTAAGATCTCAATTTATATGTATAAGGGTGAAACGAGCACGGAAGGGAGGGCTGCTTCATGCCTGCAGACAAATAGGATGTGGTGATATCACAAGACTGTCCCACAGACTGCTGAGGCGTTTGATTGTCTTTGCTGCGGGTCAAGAAGAAAACCACGCAAAAAAACATTCTGTTAAAAAAATAGCAGCAAACAAAAGCCCCACACAAAGAGCGCACCAGTGAATGCTGGGAAATACACTCAGCTCTACAAGTCTGCGAACAAATATTGAATAGCAGTAAATAAAAGCCCCTGATTTGTCATTTGCACACCTTCAGGATATTTGTTTTTCTTTCAAAAAATAGAAAACGGAAAAGAGATCGAATTGTATTTTTGTTTTCTACAAAAAAAAGGCTAAAGGAACTTTGTATGCTTTAAGTGGCGAGGGGCGGGGCGTCATTTTGTTGTTGTTAAGAGACGATGATGTTGCTAGAACATTTTTGGGGGATATTGTTTGAATACTGGATTGGATAGATAGATAAGAATAATGTTGCCCTCTTCTGCTCCTTCTCAGGTTCATTTTTGCATGTAGTGTCTCTCCTGGGACATGTCTCCATGCTTTAATGTTCTAAAAGCTCTTTATTTGTCTCATACTGTCTGTGCTGCAGCACCTCTTTTCACCCTCTGTCTGAAACCAGAGCCCAGTCTGCTCTGATTGGTTAGCTGGCAGACTCTGTTGTGATTGGTCCACCACCTTGAGATGTCCCCCCTCTTAGCCTATAATGTACAATTTGTTGGAGTGCTAGCCAATAGAAGAGTGAGTGTTAAAAGGTGATGTCATGATGTTGAAGAAGTAAACAAAGGAGTCCAATGGAGGGTTTTCAGGCAGGGACTTTAGCTTTTGCAGACCGTTTACATGCATTAAAACCTTTATTAACAAACTACAGGAGAGGGAAAACCCGCCAAAAGCAGAATAGGGCCTCTTTGAACGATGGGATACGGGCTTACCTCTGAAGCCCCAAAAGCTGATCAGAGTTTTGACAGTTTGTGTCCGCCCTCATGTTCCCTGTGCTAATACCAATACGAGCTCACAGTAATTGTACCATCCTTAGCAGCAGTCTGTTACCTGTTTAACAAGATTCAAAGGTTTTAATGTCATATGCACACACGCTACAGTGTAGGAATGCCAATGAAAAGTCCTGAGTTCCTCCAACAATGCAACATAGTTATATAAGACATAAAACAATACATTAAAATAAAAAAACCTGCAGACGAGTACCACCGTGCATTCTGTCTTTATCCTGGGTCCTGGTTTATGACCAGAGACCCGTTTTCTACATGCATATATGCCTGTTTAGACTTTATTAGAGAATGACAGTCTTGAGAGGGGGATATAGAGGGAATGAAATGCGTAAATTCCAACCTGCGTCAGTACAAGTGCCGCAAGCACTAACCACTGTGCTATGTGGCGGCCTGATTGTGGTCTCTTTTGAACACCAGCAGTTATTTATTATGCCTAATTTTTAAGGGAAAGCAGAAATGAACTCCAGTAACCTGACACTCAGGAATAATGTAATTATAAGCCTCACATGTGATTGAATGGAAATGAAGATGTATGTACAGTGGGGCAAAAAAGTATTTAGTCAGCCACCAATTGTGCAAGTTCTCCCATTTAAAAAGATGAGAGAGGCCTGTAATTTTCATCATAGGTACACTTCAACTATGAGAGACAGAATGGAGAAAAAAATCCAGGAAATCACATTGTAGGATTTTTAATGAATTAATTGGTAAATTCCTCGGTAAAATAAGTATTTGGTCACCTACAAACAAGCAAGATTTCTGGCTCTCACAGACCTGTAACTTCTTCTTTAAGAGGCTTCTCTGTCCTCCACTCGTTACCTGTATTAATGGCACCTTTTTGAACTCGTTATCAGTATAAAAGACACCTGTCCACAACCTCAAACAGTCATACTCCAAACTCCACTATGGCCAAGACCAAAGAGCTGTCAAAGGAGACCAGAGACAAAATTGTAGACCTGCACCAGGCTGGGAAAACTGAATCTGCAATAGGTAAGCAGCTTGGTGTGAAGAAATCAACTGTGGGAGCAATTATTAGAAAATGGAAGACATACAAGACCACTGCTAATCTCCCTCCATCTGGGGCTCCACGCAAGATCTCACCCCGTGGGGTCAAAATGATCACAAGAACGGTGAGCAAAAATCCCAGAACCACACGGGGGGACCTAGTGAATGACCTGCAGAGAGCTGGGACCAAAGTAACAGAGGCTACCATCAGTAACACACTACGCCGCCAGGGACTGAAATCCTGCACTTCCAGACGTGTCCCCCTGCTTAAGCCAGTACATGTCCAGGCCCGTCTGAAGTTTGCTAGAGGGCATTTGGATGATCCAGAAGAGGATTGGGAGAATGTCATATGGTCAGATGAAACCAAAATAGAACTTTTTGGTAAAAACTCAACTCGTCGTGTTTGGAGGAGAAAGAATGCAGAGTTGCATCCAAAGAACACCATACCTACTGTGAAGCATGGGGGTGGAAACATCATGCTTTGGGGCTGTTTTTCTGCAAAGGGACCAGGACGACTGATCCGTGTAAAGGAAAGAATGAATGGGGCCATGTATCGTGAGATTTTGAGTGAAAACCTCCTTCCATCAGCAAGGGCACTGAAGATGAAGCGTGGCTGGGTCTTTCAGCATGACAATGATCCCAAACACACCGCCAGGGCAACGAAGGAGTGGCTTCGTAAGAAGCATTTCAAGGTCCTGGAGTGGCCTAGCCAGTCTCCAGATCTCAACCCCATAGAAAATCTTTGGAGGGAGCTGAAAGTCTGTGTTGCCCAGCGACAGCCCCAAAACATCACTGCTGTAGAGGAGATCTGCATGGAGGAATGGGCCAAAATACCAGCAACAGTGTGTGAAAACCTTGTGAAGACTTACAGAAACGTTTGACCTCTGTCATTGCCAACAAAGGGTGTATAACAAAGTATTGAGATGAACTTTTGTTATTGACCAAATACTTATTTTCCACAATCATTTGAAAATAAATTCATTAAAAATCCTACAATGTGATTTCCTGGATTTTTTTTTCTCATTCTGTCTCTCATAGTTGAGGTATACCAATGATAAAAATTACAGGCCTCTCTCATCTTTTTAAATGGGAGAACTTGCACAATTGGTGGCTGACTAAATACTTTTTTGCCCCACTGTATATATGCTGACAGACTTTCCCACTCACTCTGAATGAAGTTTTTCCATAGAAAAAAGAGACTTTCTGAAATAACAGTTCATGGGAGGAGAATATTTTCCTTCCTATGGATTAATAAAGTTCTTTGCAGTTCGTTTCGTTGTTTATGCTGCCACTAACACTGATTTTTAAGCAGATATATCAGAATACAAAAAAATGCATTAATGCAATAAACTTGAGTGTTAAAGAAGCAAACGTTAATTAAGAGGACATATTAAGCTCAATTTCAGATTCATGTTTGTCTTAACTTAGCAAATCTTGTTTTTTACAGCACAATATCGCTCATGTTTGCCCAGATTGTAAAACATTTGTAAATTAGTACATAAAAAGAAAGTAAATAAAGCAACCTTGTTGGACCCAAAATGTCCTCTGGTTGATTTTGTATCTTGTGTGCGTGCGTGTTCCTCTCACCCGACACACTCCAACAGCTGTGTGTTCTGCTGGCTGACCTTCTGCAGCTCCTCCTCCCTGTGCTGGGTGTCCTGCTCCCTACTCCTCGCCTCGCCCTGCAGAGCGGCCCGGGCTCGCTCCAGTTGCTGCTCCAGGGTGGACACCTGCACACAAACATTCATTTCATCCACTACTTTCTGTTCTATTGTACAAAACTGGAGATATTGAAAGACTGAAAGATAATAATGACCCAGAAATACAAGTATGTTAAAGTAACACTCCCTTGTAACGAAGACCTACGGAAAAGCCTTAGGGTCAGATCAAACATTTTTATTATTATTTTGCATTTGTTTTGAATTGTCAGTGTACGTGCTCAACCTAATAGTTAGATTTATTTTGATCATTTTCATTTATTATTGACGTCTTTGTTCTCAAAAAGGGTATTTCAAATGTATTAGTAATATTTGTATTTTAAATACATTATTAAAATGTATTCTCAGCATTATGGCTTTATTTTGAACTTTATTCTCAATATTTTAACATTCATTTATTTAAGTTGTACATTACAACTTTATTCTCAAATTGTATTTAAAATGTTTGGCATTTCCTTTTATTTACATTTTTGACTTTATTTTCCACATTTCATCTTTATCCTGAAGGTTTCTAAATTATTCTCGTCGTTTAAACTTTATACTCGACTTTCTAACTTTCTTTTCTTCACAATTGTTCTTTATTCTTATTTCAACTCTGTATTCAGAATCGTATTTCTACTTTTCTACATATTTTAAATGCATTCTCAACATTTCAGCTTTAATCACATAAACATTTTTTTACTTCATGTCTTGCCCTCATCCCCTCCTGTTTAAGCCTGACTGTTAATCAGAACAAGGATGAACACGATCTCTTCCTTCAGGCAATCTGCTGTAGTGTGTTAGCAGGATGCCGCTTCTTTTACAGAGCGGCTCCACATCACCCTCCCTGTGCTCTCTGAATGGAGACTGTTGTCCTCTGTTTGTTGTGAAGGACAGAAAGTACAGCCAGCTCCTAAAATGTGCTGAACTGGAAAATAAATCTCATGCTCATACAGACATTTTCTTTCAAGCCGTGACAGTGATTCAGTCACAGTTTGATCAGTTAATGAAACATTTGCATTCATCTTCTGTTACATTATGTCACCTAATAAAAAGCTACTGGAGCCTTTTGCTTTTTATTTTACTTGGAGACCCAAAAAGGGAGACATATCCTGGGTTATAGAAAATGTAGTAATGGTTTATACTGTAGCTGCGTGCAATGACTGAATAAACCCAAAAATGGAAAAGAAAGATGGCGACCCTGATAAAAAAAGGAAATCTCCTTGACACAGTATTTATGTCAGCATCTAAAGATGACTAAGTGGAAGCCTTGAACAAATCATTAAAGGTCTCCTATTATTCTATATTTGAACAATATATTGTAGGGCAATATCTATACAATGCATCCATATGTGAAGTGTTTTGCTCAAAATACCAAACAGATCACGCATTGCAGCATGCCTCAACCCCCTCTATTTCAGCCCTGTTCCTGAAGTGCTGATTCTGTGACTGTAGCTTTACATTTGAGCTGAGCTGAAGCTGGCCACGCCCCTTTGCAGCGTCATGATCTCTCTCTGAAGAGACAAGTTTCTAACAGAGAAACTCAGCTAAACGCTGCCGTGATTAAACCTCATATTATGTTCCAAACCAGATCCAGCATTATTTCTGAAACACTTCTCAGTGTTTACCACTAGAGCAGAGACATTATATGTATTATATATACAACAACTCTAAGTCCCTCCTGCAGACATCCTGTTGAACACACAGACACACAGAGGTGCTGTGGAGGGGATTCAGCTCAAGACTGTATATTGGGGACGATAGGTTGGGAAGTGTCACGTGGGCGGGACGTTGCCAGGAGTTCAATGTAAAGCCAGCCCACATTTCTGTTATGACGTCATATCGGCAGCAAATCTGGATCAGCTCGTTTGTACCCCCGTTTTTAGAGATGTGGGTAAGGAGGAAAAGAGAGAGGGTTGTATTATCTGACACTTTGTGGGTGTCCTTACACACCGGGGACACATATTTATGTAAAAAAGACATAAAAAAGTGCATTTTGAATAATAGGGGACCTTTAAGTGTTTTGGGCCGTTGTTATGTGTTTGCACCTGTTGGTCAGTGTACCAGGCTCCTCCAACAATGCAATATAGAATATAATTGAATTAGTGTAAGTGACACAATGGTGCATAGCTTTTGAAGAGGAGTCTTCTTTATGAGCTGCAATAACCAAAATGGTGGCGAAGACAACAACTCCCATGATCCTACGCTACTTCTAAGCAAAAATAATTTTGTTTGATTTCCTCCAGCTTACCTGTTTCTGTAGCTGGCTCTGACTCTCCTCCAGCTCAGAGATGTGAGCAGAGCTCTCTGTCAGCATGGTCTGCTGCTGCTGCAGAGAGAGCTGCAGCTGCAGGTTCTGCTCTCCAGAGCTCTGGCACACCAGGGTGGTGCTGTGCAGCTTCTCCTGCAGGGAGGACACCTGAGGAGGGAGGAACAGGGGATAGGATCGGGTTAGCATAAAGAAAAGGAGAGGAGGCAGATCAAAATGGCTGAGAATGATCTTGCAAACAGACTAATTTCAACTCAGATTGTATGCAACGCTGTACCTTGTCTTTGTTCTTCTGCAGCTCACTCTCATAGCTCTTCTTCACCTCCTCCATCTGCTGCAGGTAGAAGCTCAGCTCTTCTCTGCACTCTGATAGAGACGTCTGCAGTTCACGCGCCTGATGCACAAACACATGGAAGGTTCAAAGATGTTTTTGTACATTTAAAAGGTCCAGTGTGTAAAAATAAGTAGCACTGTGCAGCAAGGTGTCAGATTGTAACCAACTGAATCCTCTGCTCAGCCTTCCCTTTCTAAGCGTGTAGAGAATGGGTCTTTAGATACTGTAAAAATGTCAACAGACCTCTCTGGAGTGCGTTCGGTTTGTCTGAGCTACTGTAGAAACATGGCAGACTCTGAAGAAGACCTGCTCCATATGTGGATATAAAGGGCCTTTTCTAAGCTAAAGAAAACACCAGGATTCTTGGTGAGTATACACAAATAAAAACATAATTACGCATACTTTATTCAATTTCTGCCAATAGATCCCCTAAACTCTAAACACTGGACCTTTTAATCTCCCTTTTTGTCTTTGGGACTGGTCTTTGTGCAAACCTTGGTGGCAGACTGAGTCGCCTGCTCCTCGAAACTCTTCAGCAGCTCCTCGTTGTGTTGCACTTCATCCTGCCTCTGCTGTAATTCAATTAAAAGATAAACACAATACACCTGGATGAAAAAAGTTAAATCTTTCAATTAAATTCAGTCGTTTTAACCAATGTCAACCCTTAAAAACCCAGTGCTCCATAATACAATAATAGAGTGCTTCAGCAGACCAGGAAGATGACATGTTTTTGTCCCATAGGGAAAAGATGGCTAAATATGCTTGAATTATTAAAAGCTATAGCCTTCAGATGGAAAGCTTGATATATCATAATGTATGATTTAATGGTGTAATGGCCATGGCATCAAAAATTGTGGTGACATTTTGGTCGTTAAGGGTCTTTTGTAAGTGTTTGTAATCCCACCTTTCATTTGACTTTGGCTGAGGTTAAAATGTGCAACCTCACCCAAATCTATGCCATATCATGCAAGACAGCCACACTTAAAATTCAAAAGACAAAAATGTCCCTAGTGAGTCACAAAGGTCAAAGTAATTGTAGGTTGAATCTGAAATGGTTCCTGTGCTTGACCCAGTGAAGGTGGAAAATGCACAGATATGCTTCTACCCACTGTCAGACGGTCCTGACCTGTGTGAGTTGTTCCACGGAGCTCTGCAGCAGGAGAGCAACTTCCTGAGCCTCGTCTCTCTCCTTCTGGACCGAGCTTAGATTCTGCCCCATCTCCAACAACCGAGACTGAGCCTCCTCCACACACAGCTGCAGCTGCAAAGGAGAGGACAGAGTTTCTAGGTGGAAATGAACTGATAAACATTGCTTTGTAGCTGATGAAACATAGATGCGTTGAGTAGAATTAAAATAATGTAAAGAGAATCAGGTGGGGTGTGGGGGGGATGCAGAGTGCAGATGTATGAGATCACCATTTCTATTCTGTGCTGATGCTCCGTCAGTTGTTGCGAATGAGAGTTTTTACACTGCTCCAAAGACTGCTGGTACTCCCTCTGCTTTCTACTCATCATTGACTGGTAATGCTGAACAGTGCCCGTTTTCTCCTGGAGTTAGGAAAAGAGAGACACAAAATAACTGTAAATGGTGGAGCTAGAGAATACATCCAGCCTGTTCAAATTATAACCTGTGCTGGAAAATGCTTATGAATCATGTAAAAAACACATTTAGATTGACAGATTGTTTTCAAAGACAAATCAACATAAACTTCTGGAACATGTGTCTGTACAAAACATACATACAAAAGACCACAAAACCATTCATGAAAAAAGTTTACATCTATTGAGAGCCAATATACAGCTCCGGAGAAAATTAAGAGCCAACTGCAGCATTAGCAGTTTCTCCAGTTTTAATATTTATAGGTTTGTCTTTTATTTACTTTGTATTGTATTCTATAAACTACTGACAATTGTTCTCTGTGTTGGAGTTCAACAGACACTGGAATGGCTGCCATACATGTAGAGAGTGGTCTCTTCATTTTTGTGTCCATCACTTCATCATCTCTAACAATGCTTATAGGAATGTGTGCTATAAAAGAAATTATAGAAAAAAAAAATAGCTAGAGGCGATTGTATGATATTGCATACACGAGAAAGGAAGGCTTAAAAAAGTGTGTGTGTGTGTATGTGTATGTGTGTGTGTGTGTGTGTGTGTGTGTGTGTGTGTGTGTGTGTGTGTGTGTGTGTGTGTGTGTGTGTGTGTGTGTGTGTGTGCGCGTGCGTGCGTGTGTGTGTGTTGTACCAGTAGCTGAGTCTCCAGCTCAGTGTTGGTCAGGGCAGCCTGGCTGTAGGCAGCGGTTTTCTCCTGTAGCTGTTTCTCCAGCGCAGCCACACGTGCACTTTTTCTTTTCAGCTGAAGTATTTATTTTAAAATAAAAAACATGAGTATGAACCAATAATCAGCTCGATCGTTTATTTTATATAGAAAAGACTAAGTGCTCATTTTTCATGGCTTAGATGGCTTTTGTGAAATCTGTATCAATGCTCTGAGATAATTGTGACTGGAATTGGGAAATCAGGTTAGGTGCAACAGTTTGGAGACCCCCTTACCTTAAATCATTTTTTCCTTATATTTAGAGTCAGTCACATATCTGACCCTGACTATAGGGACTGCACTAAAGCTTTTTATGCTCTGCTGAGGGGGGTATCCAATCACTCAAATCTGAGATTCAAAACAACAGCAGGGAAACTTGATAGACATAAGATAAGTTAAGATATACTGATTATTGATCCCAAATTTGGACAAAGTATTGCACATAATTACAAATAAAGGAAGACAAGAAAATAAGCAATTATACAATTTAAACATCTCAAAATAGCAGATAAAACAGAACTAAAAGAGAGAAAATATGAAAGTTGACCGTGAAGATAATAATATATATCGGATAAATAAAACACTATTGAAGGACTGAATTACAGCTAACACAATATAGAAGTAGGATGTTATTTATTTCACAAATTTAACATTGTATAGCTTCCTATACCTACATATTGACAGGGAAATAGTGTTTTTGTATGCGGGAAACCCATGTGAAATAGAACACAGCCCTGGATACGGTAAAATATTACAAAGAAATGATGAAGAGGAAGACAGAGAGGATCCTAAACCTCACCTCCTTCTCTCTGTCGGTGGTCTGGCTGACTTTGTCCAACAGCTCTGTGTGGAGGCTCTGGTAGTGGCAGACTCTCTGGGCTATGGAGCTCTGCAGGGAGGAGACCTCCTCCTGGGATCTGCTCAGACGCTCCTGCAGCCGCTCCGCCAGGCTGCTCTGTCTGCTCCGCTCAGACTCCATCGCCTGCAGCACTCGCAGCAGCTGCTGGTAACCTTCACCTGCAAGGGGGGAGCGCGGGGTAAAGGAAGGACAGGAGTTACTCTATATTTATATCATATATTGAGGTCTAGTCATTTTTACACACATTTAACATATCACTTATTTAATTACCATGCAAAATTTAAATAGTTTTATTCTTTCGCCCAGAGGTACAGTGGGGCAAAAAAGTATTTAGTCAGCCACCAATTGTGCAAGTTCTCCCATTTAAAAAGATGAGAGAGGCCTGTAATTTTTATCATAGGTATACCTCAACTATGAGAGACAGAATGAGAAAAAAAAATCCAGGAAATCACATTGTCTGATTTTTAAAGAATTTATTTCAAATGATTGTGGAAAATAAGTATTTGGTCAATAACAAAAGTTCATCTCAATACTTTGTTATATACCCTTTGTTGGCAATGACAGAGGTCAAACGTTTTCTGTAAGTCTTCACAAGGTTTTCACACACTGTTGCTGGTATTTTGGCCCATTCCTCCATGCAGATCTCCTCTAAAGCAGTGATGTTTTGGGGCTGTCGCTGGGCAACACGGACTTTCAACTCCCTCCAAAGATTTTCTATAGGGTTGAGATCTGGAGACTGGCTAGGCCACTCCAGGACCTTGAAATGCTTCTTACGAAGCCACTCCTTCGTTGCCCTGGCGGTGTGTTTGGGATCATTGTCATGCTGAAAGACCCAGCCACGCTTCATCTTCAGTGCCCTTGCTGATGGAAGGAGGTTTTCACTCAAAATCTCACGATACATGGCCCCATTCATTCTTTCCTTTACACGGGTCAGTCGTCCTGGTCCCTTTGCAGAAAAACAGCCCCAAAGCATGATGTTTCCACCCCCATGCTTCACAGTAGGTATGGTGTTCTTTGGATGCAACTCTGCATTCTTTCTCCTCCAAACACGACAAGTTGAGTTTTTACCAAAAAGTTCTATTTTGGTTTCATTTGACCATATGACATTCTCCCAATCCTCTTCTGGATCATCCAAATGCCCTCTAGCAAACTTCAGACGGGCCTGGACATGTACTGGCTTAAGCAGGGGGACACGTCTGGAACTGCAGGATTTAAGTCCCTGGCGGCGTAGTGTGTTACTGATGGTAGCCTCTGTTACTTTGGTCCCAGGTCTCTGCAGGTCATTCACTAGGTCCCCCGGGTGGTTCTGGGATTTTTGCTCACCGTTCTTGTGATCATTTTGACCCCACGGGGTGAGATCTTGCGTGGAGCCCCAGATCGAGGGAGATTAGCAGTGGTCTTGTATGTCTTCCAGTTTCTAATAATTGCTCCCACAGTTGATTTCTTCACACCAAGCTGCTTACCTATTGCAGATTCAGTTTTCCCAGCCTGGTGCAGGTCTACAATTTAGTCTCTGGTCTCCTTTGACAGCTCTTTGGTCTTGGCCATAGTGGAGTTTGGAGTATGACTGTTTGAGGTTGTGGACAGGTGTCTTTTATACTGATAACGAGTTCAAAAAGGTGCCATTAATACAGGTAACGAGTGGAGGACAGAGGAGCCTCTTAAAGAAGAAGTTACAGGTCTGTGAGAGCCAGAAATCTTGCTTGTTTGTAGGTGACCAAATACTTATTTTACCGAGGAATTTACCAATTAATTCATTAAAAATCCTACAATGTGATTTCCTGGATTTTTTTTCTCATTCTGTCTCTCATAGTTGAAGTGTACCTATGATGAAAATTACAGGCCTCTCTCATCTTTTTAAATGGGAGAACTTGCACAATTGGTGGCTGACTAAATACTTTTTTGCCCCACTGTAACTAACTACATTTACTAAAGTACTGTAAAGTAACATTTTGAGATGCTTGTACATTACTTGAGTATTTCCAACTTTAAGTACATTTAGATGAGAGTACTTTCTACTTTCACTGGAGGAACATTTTGAATGCAGGACTTTTACTGTGACAGAGTATTTCTACACTCTGGTACTTTTACTTTACTCAAGTACAGTATCTGAGTACTTCTACTTTACTCAAGTACAGTATCTGAGTACTTCTACTTTTACTCAAGTACAGTATCTGAGTATTTCTACTTTTACTCAAGTACAAGATCTGAGTATTTCTACTTTTACTCAAGTACAAGATCTGAGTATTTCTACTTTTACTCAAGTACAAGATCTGAGTATTTCTACTTTTACTCAAGTACAAGATCTGAGTACTTCTACTTTTACTCAAGTACAGTATCTGAGTATTTCTACTTTTACTCAAGTACAGTATCTGAGTACTTCTACTTTTACTCAAGTACAAGATCTGAGTACTTCTACTTTACTCAAGTACAGTATCTGAGTACTTCTACTTTTACTCAAGTACAAGATCTGAGTACTTCTACTTTACTCAAGTACAGTATCTGAGTACTTCTACTTTTACTCAAGTACAGTATCTGAGTACTTCTACTTTACTCAAGTACAAGATCTGAGTACTTCTACTTTTACTCATGTACAGTATCTGAGTACTTCTACTTTTACTCAAGTACAAGATCTGAGTACTTCTACTTTTACTCAAGTACAAGATCTGAGTATTTCTACTTTTACTCAAGTACAAGATCTGAGTATTTCTACTTCTACTCAAGTACAAGATCTGAGTACTTCTACTTTACTCAAGTACAGTATCTGAGTACTTCTACTTTTACTCAAGTACAGTATCTGAGTACTTCTACTTTACTCAAGTACAAGATCTGAGTACTTCTACTTTTACTCATGTACAGTATCTGAGTACTTCTACTTTTACTCAAGTACAAGATCTGAGTACTTCTACTTTTACTCAAGTACAAGATCTGAGTATTTCTACTTCTACTCAAGTACAAGATCTGAGTATTTCTACTTTTACTCAAGTACAGTATCTGAGTACTACTACTTTACTCAAGTACAGTATCTGAGTACTTCTACTTTTACTCAAGTACAGTATCTGAGTATTTCTACTTTTACTCAAGTACAGTATCTGAGTACTTCTACTTTTACTCAAGTACAGTATCTGAGTACTTCTACTTTTACTCAAGTACAAGATCTGAGTATTTCTACTTTTACTCAAGTACAAGATCTGAGTACTTCTACTTTTACTCAAGTACAAGATCTGAGTACTTCTACTTTACTCAAGTACAGTATCTGAGTACTTCTACTTTTACTCAAGTACAGTATCTGAGTACTTCTACTTTACTCAAGTACAAGATCTGAGTACTTCTACTTTTACTCATGTACAGTATCTGAGTACTTCTACTTTTACTCAAGTACAAGATCTGAGTATTTCTACTTTTACTCAAGTACAAGATCTGAGTACTTCTACTTTTACTCAAGTACAGTATCTGAGTATTTCTACTTTTACTGAAGTACAGTACCTGAGTATTTCTACTTTTACTCAAGTACAAGATCTGAGTACTTCTACTTTACTCAAGTACAGTATCTGAGTACTTCTACTTTTACTCAAGTACAAGATCTGAGTACTTCTAATTTTACTCAAGTACAGTATCTGAGTACTTCTACTTTCACTCAAGTACAGTATCTGAGTACTTCTACTTTACTCAAGTACAGTATCTGAGCATTTCTACTTTTACTCAAGTACAGTATCTGAGTACTTCTACTTTTACTCAAGTACAGTATCTGAGTACTTCTACTTTCACTCAAGTACAGTATCTGAGTATTTCTACTTTTACTCAAGTACAAGATCTGAGTACTTCTACTTTACTCAAGTACAGTATCTGAGTACTTCTACTTTTACTCAAGTACAGTATCTGAGTACTTCTACTTTCACTCAAGTACAGTATCTGAGTACTTCTACTTTACTCAAGTACAGTATCTGAGTACTTCTACTTTTACTCAAGTACAAGATCTGAGTACTTATACTTTTACTCAAGTACAATATCTGAGTACTTCTCCCTCCTCTGGTTTTACCTCATGAACAAAGGGTATGCAGAATGAGCTCATCATTCTTACTCTATGAAAAGTGTTGTATATAGTATCATTAGAAGGACTTTGCAAGGGGAGGCAGAATCTTCAAAATGCCCCAAAAAGTTCACATCTCTGTCAATCGGCATGGATAACTCCGAGGTCTCAGCATACCTGGCTTTAGATTCAGTAGGTGTGCAGTTCCTGAATAGTCCACTGGGGGAAGCATGCAGGGCCTGACACACAGCGTCCCCACAGCACCCTGAAAAAAAAAGCAAAACAATATTAGACAATAGTTAAACATATGGATAAATATACAGGCTTGGGGAGTATGGATTACATGTAACAGGATTGTATTCCCTCGCAATAATATTAAAAAAAGCAGTTATCAGCTTACTGTTACATTTTTGTTTTTAAAAGGGGACTACTAGCAGGAGAACAATGTTCTAATGTGTTTTATAACATATAATAATATATTAGAGGTAGATTTACTGTCGGAATTATCTGTTTGCTTTACAGTAAGGCTACTTTCATTTTATTTTTTTAAATGCAGTAGGTGAACACCTGATTTACTCAACAAAAATACTGTGTTTACTTTTTAATTAATGCATTTATCAACTTTACTATTCTGCAGGCCTATCCTAAAATATACGAGGACATACTATTTATCCTAAATATCTTTGTTTATTCTTTTCTAAGGTGACATTGGTCTGTTCTCTCACATCCTACACTTAACAAAACACATCTAACTGATATGTGTTTTCCTTTTGTATTTATTTGCAATGTATTTGAAACTGAGGTAATCCAAAAGTAACGGAAAGTAATCAGGTTACAATACTTTTATATTGTCATACTCAGATTAGATTACTTCTTCTTTTTTTTATTGTAGCAGATTACATTTTTAAAGTACCCCTCCCGACCCGGTTAATATAACAACTACTTTTGGACATTCCCTGCTAAACCAAAACTATTAACTGCTGATGGAACCATGAGGTCACTGTTGCAGACTCCACAGAATCATGGGACATCACAAACATCAATGTGACTTGGTGTATAGTACTCCTCTGGACCTCTCGTAGATGCAGCACGTTCAGTGTGGCCTCCAGGCCGGCCAGCTCTGCCTGACTCTGCTGGGCCTCTCTCTGGCTCTGGGCCAGGCTCTGCTCCTGCCTCTGGGTCAGAGTTCGCAGGGTTTCCAGATCCTTTCGCAGAGAGGCCAGCTCCCTGAACTCAGCGCCCCGCTCCGTAAGCTGCCTTTCCAGCTGTAAGGCCTTTCGTCCGGCCTCCTCCAGCTGAGCCTGCAGGCCAGCAGCCGCAGACCTGGCCTGCCGCGCCTCCTCCGTCAGCTGGCTGCAGACAGACGGGGGGTCATCGGGGATAGAATGTGTTCAACAGCAATTCAAAGCTTTTCTTTCTCAAACATTTGACTGATAATGAGAAAAGCTCAGAAAGCCAACTATGTTTTTCTGTTTCTACAAACAAGGTTACGTACCAGATTGTCTGACCCTGTTCGACCTTTACCCTCTCCAGCAGAGTGCACTTCACCTCCAGCTCCTCTTTCTCTCTGTCACACTCAGTAAGACTCTCTTTCAGTTTGCTCTCACTCTCCATCACCTTCAAAATACAAAGAAGGAAAGGCATGTTTGGCATCAATGTGAAACCTCAAATCTAAAAGTACCTAAAATATATAAACTGTTCTTTAGTAATGGAATCATTCCCATAAATCAAAGTTACCCTCTGAAGTTTAACGGAAACAGTAGCCTTATACTCTTTGAAGGCTTCTTGGAGTTTCTCTGCATTTTGAAGTGCTTGGTTCCTTTGTTGCTCAGCCCTGTAAGGGAGAAAGTAGAACATAAGTAACAAATAAGAACTCCAACAATAACTGTTACATCTCGTTACATTTCATTTAGCCGACGCTTTTATCCAGAGCCACTTAACAAGAAAGTGCAGATATATTTGCTTCAATAAGCCAAACCTGTGTCAGTGCTGCTGCATTAGTTGAACTCTTATGTGTTTTTTTTATTTATGTTTTTATTAAAATGGACCAAGTTGTGTTTTGCAAGGACAGTGATAGTATTTATGCCACTTAAATGGACATAAACCAGGGGCCTTTTGCCGGTTAAGTGGTTGATTCTAGTAATAATGGCTGGCTCAACCACTCTAACTGGACCTCAGAATCAAAAGTTAAAATAACTTAAAAAGTAAAAATTGGATTGGACCCTTAAATATTTTTACATCTGTTTATTAAACGTTCTAAAGAAAATATACAAAAAAATCCCTTTGCATTCAAGATGTTTTAATTCTCTAGTACAGGGATGTCCAAACTATGGCCCGGGGGCCAACTGTGGCCCGTTGTCCCTTTTTTATTGGCCTACGAAAAATCAAAAAGTAGGCTTTTCTTATATTGTACTTCTTATAATGTTATATTCATCTGTTTATATGGCCACTGTTCAAATCAATTCAGTCGATTAAAGTTGAAACAATGTTCTAACAAATCTTGGTTGATAAAAAAAAAAGCCCAGTAACTTATTTGTATTACAAGCTTGAAATATACCCTTTATATTCCCCTTATTATTAGCAATCTGAGGCTCCTGTTTTAAGGAATAAGCTAACAATTTATGTAACAAAATAAAGATGAAAAGATGTGATGTAGGCTGTTTGTTTGATCAAAGCATATTCAATTATTAAGTATAATTTAGCTACATTTGATTGATTTTGCTAACTTATAACTTAACTTATGAGGCTGATATACCTCACCTCTGGCTAGAGGCCCAAACCTCTGTATGTGGCCCTCAGTGAAAAAAGTTTGGACACCCCTGCTCTAGTAATTTTGTCCTTCAGGACAGTAAAGACAACTTGAGATCCCAGTACGTCCCTATATACATTTGAAGTTTGTAGTGTTTCCAAAAATGCTAGAATCTGCACTTTCAGACCAAGTTAAAAGCATCACCGTCTGCACAGAGAGGTCTTGGTGTCCAGCTCTTCTCTGAGTGCGCTCACGTCCTCCGTGAGACTCGCCACCAAAATGTCACTGTGAGCGGCTGCCTCCTGACCGCAGTCTGCCCTCAGCTCTGCTGCCCTGGAAACATCAGGACAGGGGATTAATGCTAGGCTCAATAAGAGGTTAGGGGAACAGTTTAAAAATACTGTAAAAGGTCAAAGGGAAGTCATTAAAAGTGACACCTAGCATGCTTGATTAGAATATTTATAGGAATATATCAAGGGTATATGTGGACAATTCTAGTGTTATGAATGACTAACTGTTCCCCATATAGCACATTACATGACCTTAAATGCACCATATGTACATTTTCTTTTTAACAATAACAAGCACAGAGTTTGGCAGCAGTTAGCATTGTTATTACATTCTCCAGGCTGCTTCATTTTGTATTGTTCAGGAGGTTTTACTGGGAATGATGCACCTCCTCAGTAACACAAACTGATCCGAGCCGTATTCATGACGCTTTCTAGCAAAGAGAGATGATTATTTGATTACGAAATTCAAGGAAAGAAAGTTTTATGACATTTCTGAAAATATTCACTTATAGTTAAGACTAGTTCCTCGAAAAGATAACAGTTATCCAGAGAGCATCTTAGCCCTACTGGGGGATGATTCTTAGGTGAACAATTGTGAGGAGCAGGGGGAAAATAGCAAAAAACTAAGAAGTAGGAGACGTATTCTCTATTTAAACACTTTTGTATTAAAGTTTATGGTCTAGCTCTCACATCTACCACCGAACGCAACGACTGTTTAACGCAAGAGTCTGAGAGACCACAACAATATTGGACTTGGCGAGCAGAACATACAACTGGTTTACAAATTAACCTGCCAACCAATAATGCTACTTATACATGTCATGTCAATTATTAGATGCTTTTACATACACACAATACTGTGGACAATCACTATAGGAGATATTTAGGGTGAAGTGTCTTGCCCAGGGTCACAACAACATGCTGACTGCAGTGGGGATAGAACCAGTGCCCTCCTGATCCAAAGATCAGCACACTAAACCACTTTATTACACGGCTTAATACTCAATTCTTATTGGTCAATTCAGAACATGTGACACATTGTTAATCCAGCAGTACAGACCACTCTCAAGGACTATATTGACCTTTGCTAAGGAGGATCAAGAGAGAGAAATGAAAAGGGGTTCAAAGTTGGAGCGCTGGACGTCAGATAAATCACCAGAAGAAGACAGACAGGAAGTGAACACCAACAGGAACACGGTCTGGGCTCTGCAGGGTTTAAGGACTTGTTATTGGACCAGAAACTGGAATCCTTCCACAAATTTGTTTGGCTAACTTAGAACTTTTCATTTTTTCGGGTGATTATGTCCTGAGATCTCTGATCACTAAAACTATTAACCAGGATAAAACATATAAAAAACAAGATCAAAAAGTGTGTTGTTAAAAATGATGTTAACCTGGATAAAAAGTGCATTTATGAGAGGTTCTGACAGTAAACAACACACATGCGCAAAAAGGATAGGTTTCTAACAGTCAACCAATTGAAACGCACCATCACATTGGTTAAAATGACAGATCTAATTAGGTTTGAAAATGTGTAATAATTGAAGTACTTAATTAAACAAAAATCTTATTTAAGTCTAATCTTTTTCAGACATTTTGATGCAGAAAGGTAACATATTATAGTTTTAACACCAAGTTAGTGTCAAGTGTGTAGAAATGTGCATGCAATTGTCACATTACAGTTACATAACCAGAGAGAGTAATCTGTGTAGAGGTGGGGGGGTTACTTTAGTTCTGCAGCTTGAGTCTCCAGCTCTGCTTGAAGCTGACGAATCTGCTCACTCAGGACTGTCACACTGCTTTTAACCCCCAGCCTGGGGCCTCTGAGGCGGCCCTAAAAAACAACAACACACAGGGTATTTATTTAAAACAGTTCATCACACATCTTCAACAGAGGCTATGTTCTCATCGTTGTGGCTTGACTTTTAATTTGAAGAATCAATGGAGCAATGTATTTCGCCAATGTCCCAACCAAATATTGAAAATACTTTACTTTTATAAATAAAATGCAACTCAAATAACTACTTTATAATCCACAAAGTTTAAAAATCTCTCATTTCGTCTCCCCTTAGAAAAATGTACCTATGTCATAAAGGGAAAGCCAGATGCGTTCCATAAAATATGGGGAGAATTCTTACAGTTTCTGGAAGGAGACTAATTGACCTCTATAATGATTGGACGGGATGTGACTTCTTGTCTACCAGCTTTGTAACTTGTAATGTTTGAATATATGTCAATAATTATCACATGTCCACTTACATTACTGTTAATCAGCTATGTTGTTTTGAGGTTTTTCTGTGGAATTATTGTTCACGGTCTACATCTGTATGTGTTTACGTGTTGTTGTTTTTTTCTTGTAACTTTGATGTATTTTCTTTTATTACGTTTTTATTTCTTCTCCTCGTTCTGTATTTTTCTGAAAAAATCAAATACCAATACAAATATTTGTCCAAAAACTACAATAATTTTGAATAATTGACTAAAGTATAACGATTCCAATGTTTTGTTTATTTATTTTAGTTGTAGTAATTTGGTATATTACAATGTATTCTAACACATTTCTTTATGAATTATATTGCCTATCATTTATATATTTATATACATACAGCTCCGGAAAAAATTAAGAGACCACTTCAGCATTACCAGTTTCTCCAGCTTTACTATTTATAGGCAAGTCTTTGAGTCAAAAAATGTTTGTATTTTTTGTATTCTATAAACTACTGACAACATTTCTCTGTGTTGGAGTTCATCAGACACTGGAATGGCTGCCAAACATGTAGAGATAAGATTTAAGAAACATTTGGAGTGGTCTCTTCATTTTTTCCGGAGCTGTATGTTTGGACCCATCCTTCTATCTGTCCTATATTGAATATTGCCTTTGAGTAAGAGATATTGTAAAAGGTGGAAATAGAGTGATTTAATGTGACATTTAACATCCATCCATTTATCTACATGCTAAAAGCACAAGATATACAGTTAGAAGATTACAGCTCTATTATTCAGGGCTAATCACCATACCTGAGGCCTGGAGGAGGAGGAGGAGAGGTCATACTGCATGGCATCAAGGTCGCTGATGAGCTGCATTTGTTCATCATGCACGCTCAGACAGGCGTTTTCCTGACGCACACCCCCCCCATTCATCCTCGTAGAAAAAGACTCCATCTCTATTGAGCTGGCAGACTGAGGAGGAAGGAGGAACACACAAGTGGATGAGAGGTGTATTTGAAGTGAGGGGTGTATACTTCTGTTGATGTATCATGCATCATTTTCCAAGTGTCTCTCGGTAATGTAGAATTAGTCCTTCATTGTTTTCTCCTGCAACTCTATTGGACGTTGTTGGTTCAAACTAAGTAGACTTAAGGAAATCAAAGTCGATTGGTGTGAATGACCATCATCAACATGAGTGTATTCATGAAAACACACTTAAAGATTTACAGTTTGATTAGAAAAACACTGGCATTACTCAAACTGGACAACCTTGTGTGGTAGCGACCCGTCAAATCACAAGGTAGCCACGCCCTTAAGCATTATCGCTGATATATTGTGTATTTTACTGTAAATGACACCCTAAATTCACAAAACAAACATTATGCTGTATTAAGAAAAAATGAATCTAACTTGAGACCAGAATTTATTCACAAAAGTGTTCACAGAGTTTTTGAATCAAGAGAGAGGTAGGGATATTTTGTCATAGACTTCTATACAATCTGACTTCTTTTTTTGCAAACAGGTAGTACTGTAGCCCCTCTGCTGGCTTTTTAAAGAATGCAGGTTTAAGGTGCTTATGCATTGGCTTCACATTTCATCCTCTGAGGTCACTGCTTGGTTTTAAGTCATCAGATTCGAGTCCAAGTCATGTGACTTGAGTCCACACCTCTTACATTACCTTAAGTAAATACACTCCGCAAAACAAAAGAGGAGAAGTTTAATCATGGCCCCTGGTATACCACCACACATATAACAACAATGAATATAACACCTCTGTTGTGCAAAATCACGTATGAGCATATACTGCTTTATAATTATTATGATTAATGGTTGCTATCTCTTAGTTAGACACAGCTACTGTAGGAAACTCTGTATATATACAGTGGGGCAAAAAAGTATTTAGTCAGCCACCAATTGTGCAAGTTCTCCCATTTAAAAAGATGAGAGAGGCCTGTAATTTTCATCATAGGTACACTTCAACTATGAGAGACAAAATGAGAAAAGAAAATCCAGGAAATCACATTGTAGGATTTTTAATGAATTCATTGGTAAATTCCTCGGTAAAATAAGTATTTGGTCACCTACAAACAAGCAAGATTTCTGGCTCTCACAGACCTGTAACTTCTTCTTTAAGAGGCTCCTCTGTCCTCCACTCGTTACCTGTATTAATGGCACCTTTTTGAACTCGTTATCAGTATAAAAGACACCTGTCCACAACCTCAAACAGTCATACTCCAAACTCCACTATGGCCAAGACCAAAGAGCTGTCAAAGGAGACCAGAGACAAAATTGTAGACCTGCACCAGGCTGGGAAACTGAATCTGCAATAGGTAAGCAGCTTGGTGTGAAGAAATCAACTGTGGGAGCAATTATTAGAAAATGGAAGACATACAAGACCACTGCTAATCTCCCTCCATCTGGGGCTCCACGCAAGATCTCACCCCGTGGGGTCAAAATGATCACAAGAACGGTGAGCAAAAATCCCAGAACCACACGGGGGGGCCTAGTGAATGACCTGCAGAGAGCTGGGACCAAAGTAACAGAGGCTACCATCAGTAACACACTACGCCGCCAGGGACTTAAATCCTGCAGTTCCAGACGTGTCCCCCTGCTTAAGCCAGTACATGTCCAGGCCCGTCTGAAGTTTGCTAGAGGGCATTTGGATGATCCAGAAGAGGATTGGGAGAATGTCATATGGTCAGATGAAACCAAAATAGAACTTTTTGGTAAAAACTCAACTCGTGGTGTTTGGAGGAGAAAGAATGCAGAGTTGCATCCAAAGAACACCATACCTACTGTGAAGCATGGGGGTGGAAACATCATGCTTTGGGGCTGTTTTTCAGCAAAGGGACCAGGACGACTGATCCGTGGAAAGGAAAGAATGAATGGGGCCATGTATCGTGAGATTTTGAGTGAAAACCTCCTTCCATCAGCAAGGGCCACTGAAGATGAAGCGTGGCTGGGTCTTTCAGCATGACAATGATCCCAAACACACCGCCAGGGCAACGAAGGAGAGGCTTCGTAAGAAGCATTTCAAGGTCCTGGAGTGGCCTAGCCAGTCTCCAGATCTCAACCCCATAGAAAATCTTTGGAGGGAGTTGAAAGTCCGTGTTGCCCAGCGACAGCCCCAAAACATCACTGCTTTAGAGGAGATCTGCATGGAGGAATGGGCCAAAATACCAGCAACAGTGTGTGGAAACCTTGTGAAGACTTACAGAAACGTTTGACCTCTGTCATTGCCAACAAAGGGTATATAACAAAGTATTGAGATTAACTTTTGTTATTGACCAAATACTTATTTTCCACAATCATTTGAAAATAAATTCTTTAAAAATCAGACAATGTGATTTCTGGAGTTTTTTTTCTCATTTGTCTCTCATAGTTGAGTATATATATATATATATATATATATATATATATATATATATATATATATATAAAAATAACTGAGCAATATGTACGTTTACTTTCACTAGTGTTATCTGGCTGCTATCACACTACTACTGCATGCTACACTTATTTTATCCCTTTAAAAATACTGTAATTGTACTTCATTTTGATGGAGGAGCATCAGGTGTCTGCAGGTCGGTTCAATTATCAAAAATTATTCGTTTTTTACGCTTGCACTCATACAGTATGTCAGAAGAGACCGTGTTATACACAATTTACAGCATATCTTGATCTTATTCTTTAACTCACAAACATATTGTTTCTCACTTGAGAGTGTGGGGAAGGTGGGCTGAGACTGCCAGCAGCAGCACTTCTCTCAGCCGTCCCACTGACAGGACTCTCCTGGTAAACACAGCCCGACTGGGATGGAGGAGCATCAGGTGTCTGCAAGTCGGTTAAGGTTAGGCGCTCAGGACCCTTCTGCTCACACTCACATCTGTGGTCATGTCCTCCTGGCTGACTGTAGGGGAGGTACATGAAAAAAGGAGTCAAGAGGGGAGGAAAAGGAGTCAAACAAATCATCAGAACTACGCAAATTGATTTTTCTATCAGGCTCAAACAATAACTGACTATGCAACGCTTAGTGATAGGGGTTGGACAACGTACCCTCACAATATGTTATTTGTTGCACATTTCCATTATCTGTATAATCCTGAATATCCTCATATGAGTGACTTAAAAATGCAGTCTAGCTAGCAGATATGGTAGGGAAGTGAAAATTAAAGCCTGATTTCAAAATAACAGGAATTAATTAGAGGAACCTTAAGGTGACCTCATTTAAGATTATGGGTCCTATTTCTGATGTAATATAAATGTTCATTTCTTGACAAAATGTAAGGTACAGTTTTAGAGTAATTTTAAGAGTGTCAAGCTTATTTTGCATGATTATCAGAATGATATTGTAATTTTTTGGGCCAGGGTAATTTAAACATGTCTACTTTCTCATTCACTTATCAGACTACCGCCCTTAAAAAAGGTTAGAGCAAGGGCACGGCGATAATTCAATTTATATTGAATATGTTTAATTGTAATTTTACTCTCAACTGTTAATTTTGCATTTAAGTTCTAAATTAAATGAGAGGATGCTGTAAAATATCCAAAATGAACACAGGAGTATAAAACAGGATTCATCTTAAGGTCATTTACTAATTAAGCTGAAAAAATGAAATATTGCGAAATGCATCGTATTGTAAATATTAAATGAACAATATCAGGATAGATGATTGTGGCAAGATTTTTGTTTTTCCTCCCGTTTTATTTGGTATGGTAAGGTGATTCTGCTTTATTTGTGCTATAGAACAGAAATCTGTTGTAACCCATTAACTGAGTATCACGTTTATTGTTAGTTTGAATCTTTTCTTGTAGAATAATATAATGAAAGAAAACTCTTTGTAATATCCTTTACTGGTGGCTGTGGGTTCACTCAGTAGTATAAGTGCTGTTGTAGATATTAGGAGAAGGTTCACTGTGTCTGTGTTTTCATGCAGTTTGATGCTCACCTCAGTTTGTGAGCCACACTGTGCAGACTGAGCTCTGTCGGTCTAAGCAGACTCCTCAGACTGACCACATCTCTGGTTAAACTCCTCTCGTTCTCAAACATTAGAGTGATGATGAGTACATGGTTACTCCAGCTACTCAACAACTTGTCGACTTGATGAGGTTGGCTTTAAGTTGCAACATTTACAACGTGTGTGAATGTTTGGAAAAGTAAAGAACACTCACAACTAAGTTAGCTCTTCAACATGTCGTTAAGTGTCTAGTTAGCATGGCAAACTAGCAACTAGCTTAGCTACGCTCGGTAAATGTAAACAAAGATGCCCCACAGGTGGATGGCTAATTCGCATTTTCGTTATAAAGTCTATGAACTACCAAACAACCTCACTGAAAACATTTAAGTTCGGAATGTAAGAGTAAATGTTTCCTGTCACTGTAAACGCTTACAATATTTGTAATTGAAAATTCTAGTTCAACTCTTTACGGGATACCCATGTAGAAGGTAATGTAGCCGGAACAATTTGTATTTGTAGTCCCCGCCCACACTTTAAGAACACGTTTTGTGATTGGATGAACAGTAGCTATGTAAGCAGTGATTGGTCGAGAAGGTTGATAATTACAGTGGCCGCGAACACTGGCGCCCTAACTGAACTGTCACTTTACAACGGTAGTTTTGGCCCTAGAGTTAAAGCTTAATATACCGTAAAATTCAGAAAAACACGGACACTATTCAGAACAGATATTTGAATAATAAAAAAGAACATTTCCACCCAAAAATAGAACATTTTAGAACAAAAATAGTATTTGAAATACTCACTCATACTTAATTATATAATTTAGATCAATATTGCATAAAGATGATATGAAACAGATTAAGTGTCATCGGAATCATCACATATGTTCAGGGTTAAAAGAGTAGACTGAATTAGTAATATTGAACAAAATTTAATAAAGATAATGAAATCGCTTGTCCAGTTTAAGTTCTACTTAAACCAGAAAAAAAGTGGCCTCTAGGTAGTTACTTTCTTCAGCATAAATCAAAAACGCAACAACAGTTCATAAATAAGTATCTTCAACGCACACAGTAGTTCAAAATATCGGCTTTTATTCAACCTTTAACTAAGCAGGTTTAGAAGTAACATGTCAACCTATATAATCATGTATAAAAAATGTAAGAAGAAGAATCTCAAGAGACAAAGCAGACGTAACATGTATGTTCTTTGGCTACAGAAGCCTGCTGGAAGCCAGTGGTAGCAACATGAAAGCAGAGACCGTATACATTACCATTTCATCATACAGTCTGTGGCTGAGACACTGGCTGAGGAGAAGCTCCACATGCACCGACTACGTCCGTACAAAGAAGAGGTATCAATGTCAAAAAGCTCTGTCCATGTTAACAAATATCTCGAAATAGAGACATCTGAACTGAATGTGAACCTCATGCAATGACATACAGCATGTTAGTTTTCCAGTGATTGTTTTGTGACTCGGATTAAACAAGCAGAAAAAAAAGCATTGCAGTACAAAATGGACAAAAATATAATTTTGCTAAGAAAAAAAGCTTACATACATATGGTCCAACCAATGGAGGAGCTGATGTAAAAACACTGATCAACAATAACAACCTCCATTGCGCCGCAAATACAGGCCTATGCAATACAGTATAGCTTTTGGGTGCATCCTGAGTGTGTAAACTAGTAGGTGATTTTAACTGTAAAAAAAAATGAAATAAGAGTCAAATTATCACAACAATAATGCTCCTCTTTGTATGGTTCTATGTGTATCCAGGACTAACTTGCATAGGCAGCACACACAAAAAAAACCACTTCTGAACTCTAAGTTTTGGAACTGGGTAAACAACATTCTCGATATGCAGCAATTTATTTATTTTGAATAACAATGAGGAGAAAAACTAAATAGGTCCTTAAATATTTCAGTCAACATTCATTTGAATCATCAAAATGTTTTAAAGGTTACGCAGTTAGACTAAGGCAGTGGAGCTCCTCAAAAAGTAAATCTTATAACCAAGTATTTACTTGAAGCCCTCTGGGTTTTGGGCACCATTTACGCACAGACTCTCATAATTACATATTAACTGGGAGAGTCACCCAACATAAAAAGGGATTTCAGCTTTACCGTGGGTGACACTGCAGCTCAGATTTGCAGTTCAAGAGCACAGATTATCATTGGATGTGAAATCTGTACTTTGAAACGAGAGCAAGATGCTGAACGTAAATAAAAGCATTATGCGAAAACACAATAGGAAAAGGTAATAATAAGTGTAGTATAATTCTATATAAAATAAAACATTTGCAGCAGCACATGTCTTGTGTATTGAGCTCCTCCTGAACACTTTCCAAAACACAGCTGAAGGTACTCGTCACTGCGACTAGAGGGGAGGCTGTTTTAAGGGAACACGTTTTATTTACCCAAAGGGTAAGAAAGTGAATTTTAATCATCAAATCTAATTGTTCATTGCAATAGTGAAATTAATAAAAAATCTCAGAACAAAGTGTCCTCTCTGTCTCTACCATTCAATGAGTGATTAACTACATTCTGGCAAAAAAACGTAGTTGATACTGAACTGGTATGAAAACGGAGAGCATATAACTGGATTTGAAATTAAGAACAGTGATTCACTGAAAGCCTACATGGGCAGTGCACAGCTCAATTATTCTGAACCGAATTAATCGGGGATGCTGTGAACATTTAAATGTGATGCAATGACAGTACCCTGACTTGATCCTAGAAGTGTAAACTTTAAACACATGATGAAATGTGCACTGAACCAGTAGGCTTTGCAGTCAGCTCAACTTGCTCTTATCTAAACCAAGGCATTTCTCAGTTAATGCTCTGATGCAGGCGGTGTGCACAAGTCCTTAGCACAGCTGTACTCCTCCTGCAGGAGCTGCTCAGAGGCGAGATGCTGAGAAGTCTAGGAGGCGGTGACTCCTTCCCACTCCACCAGGTACTGCACCTTTCCGTCGAGGGTGACCCGGCGTGCCAGGACTTTGTATTTCTCCCCGCAGGCCAGCCGCCCCGCTGCTCCGAAGTAGCTGCTGATAGAGCTCTTCAGGTGGGACAGCTGGCTGTTGGGGTCCATGCCGTGCACTATGTCTGTGGAGTGAAGCCCCGGCAGCGGGGTCGGCATCTCTGTAGCGGAGGGGTTCAGCTCTGCGTGGCTAGGAGGGGGGATCTCTGGGTTGGGGGGCTGCAGGGCCCGTCGGGGCCGCCCGCGTTTCCTCTTTAAGGGTGGGTGGAAACGGGCATGGTGCAGGCTGTGGGGCGCGGCTTGCTGGAGCTACAGAGGCTGAAAAATGGAAGTCAAAAAATGTATTTTCAGTCCAAGGGCAACCACAAGAGCACAGTGTATACAGAGGGGGTGAACATCTTGGGGATTTGAGCCTTTGCAGACCATTTACATGCAAACCTCTGTAAACACACTACAGGAAAGGGAAAACCCCCAAAAGAAGATCTATAAAGTTATTGGGATTTTTCTTCTGGGGAATATAATGGTTTGCAAAAAATCCTGGCAACCAATCGAATAGTTCAAGATTTTTCGGTGTCTCAGTTGATCATGTCTTTGGTTCAAAGGTGTACCATATCTCCCTTCCACAGGTCAATAGAGGAAGGATTAAATGGTGCAAATGCATAGTGGACATACCTGGACTGTCTTGAAATGCTGGTTGAGGTAGTTTCTGTGGTGCTCAGGGCTTCTATGGACTCCATATCGGAGGTTGTTGAAGACAGCTGAGACCTTTCACTCCTGGTGTTTTGGGGACGGTGAAATGAGAAGAGACAGGTGGATAAAAAGAGATTTAGACAGGAAAGAAAGATCCTAAATCTTAGAGCTAAATCAAATAGTCCGTTAACCAGTCAAAGCAGAGACAATGAACCTACAGAAGTGTGCCTATTGTTCGTTGAGTTTTAGTACAAAAACAAGCACCTTGAAGATGGTACAGTAGCTTCGCAGTGAAGCTGGTGGTTTAGGAACAGGACTTCTGCTACATGATTGCTCACTTACTTGATAGAGTGATCCGTTGTGTGGGGTTCTAGTAGAGGCTTTCTAACTTCCTGATTAAGATAAGAAAAACACATTGTCATGTTCTTAGTGGGTTTTCTTATATTGAGGTGGTTTTACAACTCTCGACAACTATGAACACATCAAGCCGTCACCCACTAGTGTAATAAATATATGCGCGCACTCACGTGGGAGAAGAGCTCACTGCGTTGTGGTCCTTGCTTTCTTTTTCTCTTCTTCTCCGTCCCATTGGTAAAACTAGAGCAAGGTCTAGAGCAACACCAACAGTATCACAAATATTATAAATTACACTACTAAATATTTGTTTCATGCATTGTGAAACAAACTACAAGGTGCATCAAAACGCTGCTCTTTAGAAAGATCTCTTCCTCACATCACCCCATCAGTCCAACGCAAGCAGTTCAAATTGAAGAGCTCGACTGTTTTAACATTTATCATCAAAAGTAGGTTCCCCATTATACCTCATGCCAGGGAGGGCCTTCGTGGACTTGCATCCCTTGATGGTGATCTCGTGTGAAGCCCTCTCCATCATTCTGCTGGTTGGCTCAGAGTTTGGGGGAGCGGGAGGGTAACGGATCCTCAGCCCAAACAAGTGCTTCTTTTTCTTTACCTCCTTCCCCGACATGAACCTAGAAGAGAATCAGAGAGAGGGTGATGAACAAATGCTAGTTAAGAAACGGACACAGCACTGTACTCTTTATGTCCCCAGTAAAATACTAACTTACATGCTGTTGTTGTTGTTTAACGCATCCAGAACCCTTTCATAGCGCTCCGACATGGGAGTGTTGGCGAGCTGCAGACACGGGGGAGGGGAGGTCGCCAAACAGGAAAGGCAGGGTTAAAAAAAAGAAGGAAAAAAAAGGTAAATATTTCAGAAAATCAACACCATATGGTTTCAGAAGCTAATTGGAAGCCAGGGATAATCTAAAAATAATTAACCCTCGTGTCTAGTACAAGCTGAGGCCTGTACGATGAAGCAGCATGCGCGGTGAGCGACTTCAGGGTTAACTCGGAGTTTTCGGTCCTACAGCGCTGGTTCACTTCTAACCTGGGTAAAATCGCTATGGTGACTTATGCTGAGCACCTAACCCTGCTCTGGAGCAGGATATGTTTGAGATAAGAGATCAACTTCAAAATGTTGACTGCAGGCGCTGGGGATCAAACCACCGCCCGCCTGAGCCACAACCCCCCCCGATAATGGTTAGAGTTAACCTCTTGAGTCGAGCTTCAAGCGGAGTGATTGTTTACCATTTGTTGGTAAATGATTGTTGACTACCATAGTCAGGAGAGAAGCTAAAATATCATCCGTCTTTGCATAAGATTATACAGAGATATTTGGCAAGGCACATCTGGAAATTGGACCCATGATGTCCCTTTACACAAATACATTATGGCTTTTTTCATGTGTGTGTGTGTGTGTGTGTGTGTGTGTGTGTCCAGAGTTGGATCAAAGTACCTCCCCCAGCTGCAGCAGCTCCCAGTTATCGTTGATGTAACTCATCAGGTGCATCTCAGACTCAAAGTACTTCTTCTTGTGGATGACGCTCAGGTTGTACAGGCTCAGGTGCGACACATCCTCCCTGAAACGTTTCAATAAAAGCTGTGTTTTGTTTCCTACTTTTAGTCTGGCTCCAAAAGACAAGGCAATGTATATAGGAGATGAAAGGTTATTATGAAGGCACAGTGGCACAGCTAAAGCGCAAAGGAAAACAAGCCAGAGACCATGGCTGCCCCCCATTAGTCGACAAAAAGAATATCGTCAACTTATTAAAAACCTTTTTAAAAAGGTCCATCTGCGCGCCGCATGTGCTATGACCAGCCAACCAGAAATCCCCTCAGACTTCATGCAGGGCTGTGCCTGGTCCTTAAGTTAATAGTCGGGCAGGATATCCAAAGTGTGCGATCCTTCTGAGCATGTAAGGGACCAGCCCCAAAAAGTGACATGCAAACTCCGCTGGAGAAAAGGTGCCTCCGTATCGACGCCATCATAAGAAAACACAGAGCTTTATTATCCCCGACAACATGTGTTCCTTCCTCACACTCAGAGGAAAACAGCAGCAGTCAGTCAGGCAGTAGCCTAGCTTTGTATCAACATATATAAACCTATAATATATAATCATTCTGAGCTCAGAACACGATCAATTCAAGCTTGCATTTCAGGATCAGGGCGTAATGTGCGGAGGGATTTTTGCCGACAAGCGTATTTGTCGCTGTATCCTGTGTAGTATTTATTGGGGTGTTATATTCAGATATCAATTATAAAAACTAGAACGCAATGCTCAGTGTGTGCTTGCTGCTTGTTCTCACACACATTAGGAATCCTTACCGGAGCTTCTGCTCTGCTTTTACCATGCGGTGCGCTGTGACTCATAGGCTTTCTACATCTAATATTTCTACAGTTTAATTTATATTTCATGTGAAGCACAACGTACTTTGCTGTTACAATACAGTTCTTTATCAGCCTTTGAAACTGAAAACAATAAAGAATGTTTTTATAAATCATAATATATCATATGCGAGACGATTAGTCGACTAATCGCCTGAATTGACGACTGTTGTTCGACTAGAAAAACCTTTAGTCGAGGGCAGCCCTACCAGAGACAATAGCCTTGAACTGAATTATAGAATAAATAAAAGGAGCATTTAGAGTAAAAGGGGGCATTGCATCACTGCTTTGAGAAGACACGCCATCACATCCTTGTTTATAATAGTAAATCATATAACGTCTAAAAGGAGGGGTAACAAAACTCTTGAGGTTCACTTACCATCCCAGCTGCATTCGGCTGATGTACTCAGGTCCACCGTTGCAAACGGAACAAATGAACATATAAAACCTAAAATTACAAACCGAAAACACGTCAGCTTATGAAACTACAGAAATGGTTGTAATTAAATATGTCAAAGGCCTGGTGCTTATGGTTCTTGTATTACACAAGCAAAACCACAAGGCATTTTGTCCTCGTACTGAATGAAAGTACGCAGTGGTGCTAGTTTAAACAGAAAAATATGGAAATGGTCATTTGCTTACATTTAACTTTAATAAGGTTTAATTCAGCAGGAAGAAAGTATTCTGTAGCATGAATTGGAACCTGCCAGTTTCATATTCTTAACACTCTCTTCTCTAAACCATGGTTAAACTGATGACCGAGATCCCTGGCAGCCAATCACAAGTCTTTTCCTCGGCTTCTGGCATGAATATAAATGTAAACAAACAAGTATGAAACATAAACATGGTGGTGTTTGCACCTGTCTCCATAGAGCATGGGCATCTGTAAGCAGTGGAGACAGGCCTCATGGAACCACTGCTCACACCCGTGACACTGCAGCATCTTCAGGTACCAGCTGCAGGGACAGGACAAGAGAGAGGGGGGTTCAAACAAATCTTTATGTGCTTGTGAACACCAATTAAATAACATGAGTGTTCAGCAGAGCGCTGCAGCTGCTGTTGGCACGCTGGCAATCCTAAAGTTAAGAATGGTTGGAAAGTGGGAGATGTTTACCAAGGTTTATTTTAGAGTATGTAATGTGTTACTCACTCTCCTGGCCCTCCGCAGTAGCAGTAGCAATGCTGGATGTTAGTCTTGTGGCCCTGATCCCAGACCAGTTCTTCCAGAGCGTATGGGAGGGTCAGGTGAAGCCCCATGTGCTGCTGCTGCTGCTGCTGCTGCTGCTGCTGCTGCTGCTGCTGCTGCAGATAGCCCTTAGCAGACCCTGCCCTCATGTGTGCACCCCCCCTCTGTAAACCACAGACACAAAGCATATTTACAAGGGCATTAAAATATACACACAAACATTCTAGTTTCTCATCTTCATTTTGCCTCACAGCTAAAGCAGAGCAGATATTGAGTATCCCAAAATAGATGTCATCTAAATACGTGTTCAAACAACGCAACCAAAGGTTTCATGTACTTGTACACAAATAAAGAGCTGTACCTTAGGCAAAGAAGTGAGCTCACACTCTGAACAGAGCCACTTGTCATCGGAGTCGATGACAGAGGCATCGATGACGGGGGAGTGACACTGCTGATGGTAGCCTAAAAGACAAACATCACACTTACAGGCAGCTGTCAGCTCATGCAGTGGTTCCCAACAGAGGGTACGGGGACCCCTAGGGGTACTTGAGGGGATTGCAGGGGTTAGCTTGAAAGATTAGAGATGCAATATATTTCCACACAAAAACAAAACAATGTTAAGCTCCCAGAAGTGAGTCCTAATATTATTATTTTTCGATGAAAATAAATGTTCATGTAAAGTTGAAATACATTTGTATTAACGGTGAGTTATACAAGTGATTTTCATCAAAGGAGCAGTTGGGTTTAATACAAGAATAAATGCAGGCACATCGCCACAGATGAGTGAGGGGGTTCTCAGCTCAAGGGGAAAAGGCTATTGGGTCAAACTGGCTATTAAAGAAATATACTGTATATTGTAATATCAGAAGGACTGCACTTTGTTGACGGTTAGTTAACAGTGATCAAAAACTGAACATTACCTTGGCCACACTTGTCACAAATGACAATTTCATTGGGTTCATCTGATGTTTCATCCTGGCATATAGAGCACACAATGTCATCGTCCTCATCATCTGCATCATCTTCGTCCCCTGAAACAGACACAAGGCTGGTTGAGACAGTAAGGGCCTGAATTCCTTTTTTAAGTCTCAAATAAAGACGCAACAATGGGAACATTTATTTTATTGTAGATTATCCTGATTGATAAGGCAACTGTTTTCGGAAAAACAGTTGAGGTTTAATGGTAGATGGAAATCTTAAAAGTGTGTTAAAACCTGGCTGTTTGTGTTGCCCCTGTAAACACCAGACAGTGAAGGCAGCGTGTAGTGCAACACTGTAATCACTATTCTCGGTTTGCGATGTAAGAACTTCAACCATCAGAGGTCAGCAGGAAACAAGGCTTTTAATGCCGTTGACCTTTTAAAGCTGTAGACTTAAACTTTTGTCTCTCCCATCTGGCGGTGATGGACAAAAATGACTTGTTTCTAACATTTTCCGACCAATACCATAACGTATTCCCAAATAGGGTGATTTGCTTCTAGCATCGACTTCCAATCCTGCCATCAGAGACTTAATCAGCATTGTGTGATGGTCTTGTTTAAGCATTAATTGCCACTTGTTTAGTGAGGGATTTAACGTAACGGATGTTAGTGACAAACTCCAGCTTAGTAATAAAGTAATAGTGATAAAACACTGCTTACATACAGCTGTGCAGGAACACGAGGAGCTCTTCAAGTGATCTATTTTATTTGGAGATTTTTACTTTACATTTCTCTTTGTTAGATAGCAACAGTTTGGCGAGGGGGAGTGGGACCCCCTCCACACTGTACATCTCTCCCCTATTCTTATTTTCACATATGGACAGTACTGATGGCAGACACTGTGGTCAGTTAACTGCCAGCACCAAGAGAGGGGAGATAAGGCGAGATAAGGGCAGACTGGGGGGGGCAATAACATAGCAGCTTAGATTACTGCACTTTTATTTGAAAGTAAAATCCAGATGTTAAATAAAAGCAATCCATGTCAATCCTGAAGTTGAAGGCCCTTACCTGTCTGAATATTCTTCCACAGGACCCAAGACTTTGAACGATCCTCGAAAACCACGAAGCACCTCTGCTTCTGCAGATTTATCTAAAGGAGAGCAAAATAGATGTATGTCTTTCTAAACGCCACACTGTTCTTAAAGCCTTTATTTAGTGCCAATGCATCTGTTATCTTCAACCCAGTCCAGTGGGATAGTTAAAATCATTCTTGTGTGTCATCTGCCAAATTTAGAGGATTTCTCCAGGTGTGTCCTATGATCAAAAGTGCTGTAAATAATCTAGGCTACAAGCTAAACTACAGATCTGTAAAAGAATGAGGATATAATAAGGGCACAAAGGTTTCAATCTGTCAAATATGTGCCTTTGAAGGCCTACTGTTTTTAGCAGATTGTGTACTGGAGTGAGTAGTGGTACTAATGTGAAGCAATTGATCAATATTATGAGAAACCACTTACACTTTTATAAGGCATGATTATCTTATCCTGGTTTTAGAGGCTGTTTTATAGTGTAGTTATTCTCTGATCTCACCCAGCTGTCCTAGCTGTTCTAATAATTGCTTGTTCTCACGTAGCTATGACAACCACAGATATGATGAATAGTTATTAAAAATCTCTGTGTGGATATTTTGTGAAAAGCAATAACAGTAAACCATACAATAGAGTGGTGCAGGGATAACGTATTTTTGTAGGCCGACCCGGAAGTTATCTGCGCATGGGTTCCCTCGACAAAAAAGCTATGCGATTTCTCTGTAGGATTTTGGAATATTGTACAAAAATAAGATCTGTGGAAAACAAACCTGTTTGATAAATGCACGTTTTGTTCAGCCGGATAATCTCCAAATGTCTACCCTACTTTTAGAATCATAAATCTAATCACCAGAAGCAAAATGCTAATGTTATGCTATAAACGAACTACAGAGGAGTACAGCAGGATTGCAGGACTTCACTGCTGATGTATTTAATGTCGTAGAACAAAACGTGATCCGTCTCTTAAATTTGTGTCAACCACAGACCTTATTTCGAGCTATTTTCGAAAATCCTACAGAGAAATCCCACTGACTCTGAGACGAGGGAACAGGAAGTGCTAACTCACTTCCGGATTTTAGGACTTGATCCTGTGCCACTCTACAGCCAGAATATTAATGTTGGGGTATTTAAATCAGAAATTATTTTTGATGCTTTCCTCTAGGGCAATATATGTGAAAATAAAAAAGTGCTGTCGTGCTGCAAATAAATTCTGGCCTACAAAAGGTAATCTACAGACTTAAAATAAATACTTTTGGTACAGATCCTTATTTTAAGATATTTTGTAATGAAAATGTGAATATGAAATTTTAAAGAAATTATCCTTACCTCAAATTGCAATATCAGTTTGAATAAACGCAGTTAGTCATTTTTTCTAAATCATGCAGCCCTACTCCATACAGCCCATCCATAGGTGGTACTGTGATAATAAAAAATAAATCAAATATAGTGCAAAAAAGGAGTAAATGCCCCCCACACAAACCTTGGTGATTGTCCCCAAGTAGAACAAACCGTCTGACCACCGGGCCAAGACGTCCTGCCCCTCTGTGAACCTGTCCGACATGCCCTCCTCTCCATACTCCCCCTGAGCAGAGAGGCTGCTGGGAGACAAGGGCACGGCCTGCTGCTGCCGCTGTGGGAGGGCTCTGTGATGGACAGACAGGTGATCCACAACCCCTGAGTCTCTGAAGACAAAGGGCAGAGAAGGGAAAGATGGAAACAATTAAATGAGGAGGGAAGCCTTTTCAATGCGGGAATGAGATGAATCAGTTTCTTAGTTTTTACAGTTATTCCAGATAATACTTAAATCTGTCGCATTATACAATTCACAGTCTCTGCTGCAGGCCAGGTGCTTGGGTTATCATTTAACAATAAATTACAATGTATGCATTTATGATAGGGTTAACAGCACCTGAACAATGACATTTGTATTGTTATGGCTTTTCTTATAAAATGTCTGAGCACTGGAAAAAGCGCTATATAAATCTAATGCATTATTATTATTTTAATTCAGAGTAAGAAGATGTGATGCTTTTTATACATGCCTATGTTTTTTTTTCTTTTAACCAATTGAAGTCAATTATACTTGTTAGAAACCCCCTTGATAATCAAAACTCTGGTTTAACATCAGACACACCACAATCCACACTATAATTAGGACTATCTAATAAATTCCTTTTAAACGGATAACATACAATAAGAATTATTTGAAGCTATCTCTGTGAATATCCACTGAAATGCTGTCATTGATATAATCTCAAATAAAAGGACATACTGTGTGGTTTCAGTAGATCTTACAAAACAATGGCTGAAAATGAGACGCATGCCATTTCCCCTCCAGTGGAAACACACAACAGGTGATTATACTCATAATTAGTGCTAATTGATCAAATCAACCACTTGCAGTCAGTAGGATGGCTGCAGGACAATGCTGAGTGTTTCTATAGCCTTTTCAACGTCATAAATGAAGTAAAGCAACTTAAAGCTGACGATATATAAACTGGCAATTGAACGTCAGCGACCCTTGTCATATATATTAATAAAAATTTGCCCTTGGTTTTTCTTATGTTCTGCTGCAAGTCTTGAGTTAATAAATTAAGCTTTATATTAAATGTTTATATATTTCCATTTAGCCAGTCGGGGATTCCCTTTGTTCGGATACTGGGTGAACATGGTCATTTTACCCTCTGGTGAAGATAAATAGCTAGCTCGAGATAACGTTGCATAGTAAAACCTATTAGAGCAGCTAGCATCCTAGCCGGATTAGCATGAATAACCCGCATGCAGAGCGGCAACGTTAACCCCGGAGAGGTCGCTGACCGACGGACCCACACCCCCGACACACAGGAGGAAAACATGACAACAATACCTCATTCGGTCACCTCTGGTTCTACAAATCACTGGAACAAAAAAATAACAATTATAGTAACGACAAAGGTTATCCCGCTTCTTCTGTGTTTGAGTTTATCTCAAAAGTATGTCGCGGAAACTTGCGGGAATCGTGCGTTCTTCAGAAGATAACAAACGGTTCATTTTCCCCCAGCACGTTCGCCATTTTGGTTTCCCGCTGATGATCGGGGAGTGCATTATGGGAAGCGTTTAAACTGCTGTTGCTTGCTGTCGCTACTATGCTCGCCTTTTTTTCAAAGATTTGAAAATGTAGGCAGGCCCTTTACAAAGCAAAGCATATCCGCCCCTTAAACAGATGTGCGCTTCTAGTCGAACCCTGCATATTTACAGCATTACTTAATCTGTAGGCAGTGGTGGAAAAATAATTCAGATTTTTACTAAAAGCACTAATACAGCACTGTAAACATACTCAATTTCAAGTAAAAGAACTGCATTGTACGGAAGAGGATTAGGGCCACATGAGAAAAAAAGGTTTGTATGTGCCCAAAAGTAAAAAAAAAAAAAAAAAAAACATTTAGATCTGAGATTTTAAAAAGTAAAAAAAAAAACTTTTTCTTTAGTTCTGACTTTTTCCCAAGAATTCGGAGATTAAAGTCGGAACATCCGAAAGAATTGTTCGCATGTTATCCTAAAACTCCTCTTGAGAATGGTACTTAAGTAAACATGTTAAAGTATGCTTAGGAAAATGTACCTTAAGTACAAGGTAAAAGTACTCAAAAGCAGCAAAACTTCACATTTAACTGTGAAAATATTTTTGAACAAAAAATGTTTTAGCAAAAATTACTGCAAATAATGTTTTTGCTAAGCCATTCATGGTTTTACTTACTTAGATATAATGATATGGTTTGATCGATACCAAATAATCGTATTTTAAATGTTTTGAAGAAGTATCGTCAACATCTGAATTTATAAAGCAACTACTATGCATCTGTATGAGTGAAACATTTGGTAGAGTACAAGTATAAAGTAGTATAAAAGGAAAATTATCGGGTAAGTACCACAAATGTGTACTTCACTGTACTTTAGTAAATGTACTACTGTTAGAAATATATTTCCTACACTACCTACCACTAAACTAACATTGCCCGCATTAAAACAATCAGGTATTTTGGCAGATTTTAGAAATTCGGAAGTTCAGCTAAGAAACGTGACTTTTAACCATTCGCTGTTGCCACAAGATCACGTGACCAGTGTTCTGTTGACAGACCATGTTTTATTACGGTTTAGAAAGTTACAAATCATCTTTGGTTTTATTTTGAATGTCTGGAAGTTGGGATACACCACATGTGAATAGGGTAATAGATTAACTAATAATAATCAATAGATATTATAGTAGTTTACTGCAATTAAACTTCTCTGATAATAATGTAACACTAAGCACACATTTACTTCGCGTCGATTAAACGCTTTGTTTGAATATTCAAATAAATCATTATCTTATTAATTGTTTTTCTAATTTGCATTATTTTCCTGTAACCAATCTGACATTCTATAAAGTTTGTTTCTCTTTTGTTGACATATTAGTAGAAGGAATTTGAGATATTATACTAATCAGAACATCCGGTTAAAAGCCTTTAAAAAATATGAATAAGTATGTAATGTAAATGTACTATAAATCACGCTATTAATACTATACATGGAAAAAGTCTTATGTAAAACCTTCAATATACTCGAAAAGTTGGTGTGTGTATGTTTTACTGGAGAGTATATGAGCCAGAAAAACTTGTTTTGAGAAAACGTGCTTTAAGATATGTCTTTTAAGAATAGACTGTGAATAGGGAAAACAAATGTATCTAATATCTTTAATTAATAATAATTAATAACCATTTTTTAAAAGGCCTATTGCACTTTTTTTTTTAATTGACGCTGGTTACATTTCTACCGACGCAAATAAGTAAAATAAACACCTCAATGTGCTATTTTTAAATTTTTTAAAGACATAGCCCAACATATTTAAAATTAATGAATAATCACGTTCGTTAAAGTTAGAAATAAATGATATTCTGACCTGTACGGTCAATGGATGGGCTTTCCTTAAACATTCAGGCTTTTATTGTGAAAGACATGGCAAGTGTGTCGTACTCAAAAATAATGCGAGCTTGACCCGGTCATAGCTTCAGTTGAGGAACTACACATTACTCACACATAATGACTATTGAAACAGCGCACTGGTAAATCCACGCAGACACACATTTCGCCAATTTGGATGACAACCTGAAAACTCGCAAATCGTTATTTATGTAGACGACTGGGTTGCGCCTGCGCCGTGATCCTACGTTTCCCCCCAGCTTGAGGTAACGCTATGTTGCTTGGCTTTAAAATCAGCAGCTGCTGCAAGGAGCAGAGGCGCGGACCAAGACAAACATCAGAGCGAGTCACACGGAGAGGACAACGCCACAGCTCCGGGCATTGGATCGTAGCAGGGTTTCAGGCTAACATGCAGGCATTTCTGTAAAAAAACAAGGTTTTTTATATGGAAGGCGCACTCATGTGGATGATCTACCACAGCCAGGTCCACGCAGTGAGATGATCTATTTTTGTGATGGCGAAGGGTCTGTTTCCACGGGCCTGGGTGAAAAAGTCTTTCTACTTCCAGGTAATGTCACAGTTTGATCTTTGATTTTTGGATTATGTGTGGGGTTGTGTTTGCATTGAGATCCTGTGTATAATGGCGTGGTCACATCAGGCTGACAGCTGGCAGCAGCTCCTCCCCGGGCCGCTCTGATGGCTGGCAGGTTGAGCATACCTGAGGAATGTGTCTGCTTATCAAGCTTAAATTGACAGTTTTTCTGCAGAACCCGAATGGTAAGTGCATGAAGAGCACGGGCCTGCCACTGAGAGTGTGAATAGCATGTGAAGAGGAACTGCTAATCCATGCCAAGATTACCCAGGCCAGGGAGGGATTTCTGTTTGGATCAATTTATTTTATTTTCCTCTCAAAAAAGATGGACCAGACTTCCACTCACAGTTGTTTCATCACCCCTTTTAGTGCCAGAGCAGCAATAATTCCTTTTGGGTACCAGTGGTTTACTGCCAGCCACTCCTCCCAGTACAGTAAGGAGATTATGAATGAATACAGGGTTGCCTTTGTTCTAGTGAAGAGTAAACATATTGCCCCATTACGGCATACAGTACAGTCTGCCTATCATAACTTTGTGCTCGGGCTAAAGTCCATGGATTACATTAGAAGTCAGGAGGTGATGGCAGGGCTGATTGAATCTGGTTTCAGACAATATTTAACTTCACCAGCCAGGGTTTCCTGTGGTATCACAAGTTGCTTAACGTTAGTATATCAACCACAATTAGGCTACACTTTCCCCTGTACACACTTAGACACACACAAACATACAGTATATTCTATGTTGATACAATATTTAAGCAAAACCGTTACTTTTGTTACTTCCTACTGACTTTCAAATTATTTTTAAGACAGTAATTAGTGTAGTACAAAGTGATAAAGATAAATAAAACAAATTAAGTATTTATAAGTGACTTTGGAATAGATGAAGGGAGATACCTCATTTAACATCTATTGAAGTAATAGAAATACAGATAAGGACCTAATAATAAATCCTTAAGAAATTAAACTGTAAGGCACAGTAAAATAAAATGACAAGAATGAAATAGGATGCAATGAAAGATGTAAACTGCCCTGAGGATAAAGCGATGTAGGCTTTAAATTATGACAGGTGCAAAATGAAGAAAAACTGTAACCAGCACCTACAACAAACACAAACATTAGAGACGGTTCCACTGTTGCTGACACTAAATCTAAAGGAAGTCTTGTTAGACGTGCTGGTTAAGAGCAACACACCAACCTGTGTTTGGAGAGGAGGAGTATCATGATCTGTTCTGGGACATGGTGTCTGGTCTACAGGGTTATCTGAATCACTTTGCAAAGTAAAACACAGCCTGGTTTATTTCCATTTTCCAGATTTGACCAGTTTTCCGGATTTTATTTATACCACTGTTATCTCGTTTACTCAGCCTACAACTTCTGTTCAGGACTAAACCCTGCAGCCCCGTACCTCTGAACATATGTCTGACTCAAGTAGGACAAATAGGCGTTTGATTTCCAAAGTTATTTTATAGTTTGAGTTTAAAAAGCCACATGAAAGCCACTTTCAGATTCCAAGAATTACTATCTTTCCTGTTGGGTTATATCAACTCAGCAGATCCTGAGTTATGTAACTCTTGGCGTGTTTGTACATTCAATTACATTACATTTAGCTGACATTTTTATCCAAAGCAAATAGCATACAATAGGTGAAAAATAAGATGACAAGAAGATACAAACTTTTAAAAAAAGCAAGAATCCTGCATTTTATTATAACTACTACAACACCTACAGCTACTATGGCTAAAGCTACTAATACTACAGCTACTACTACTACTAATTCAACTACTGTTGCTACTACTACTACTACTACTACTACTACTGTTGCTACTACTACTACTACTGCTACTGTTGCTACTACTACTACTACTACTACTACTACTACTACTACTACTACTACTACTACTGCTACTGTTGCTACTACTACTACTACTACTACTACTTCTACTACTACTACTTCTACTACTACTACTACTACTGCTGCTGCTACTACTACTACTACTACTACTACTACTACTACTACTACTACTACTACTACTACTCCAACCTATCACAACTACTCTTGCTACGGCTACTGCTATTATTACTACTATTACTACTATTACTAATACTACTGCTTCTACGGCTACAGCTACTGCTTCTGCTACTATGGCTACTACTACTACTGCATTGTCTTCAATAAACCAAACATTTCTAATAGACAAGTGAGAATTTTATTAGCAAACTTGCAAAACAGGTGGGATTTCACTCTGCATTGAAAATACAGTATATAGACTAAAGTATTGGGACACCTACACATTACACCTACAGGAGCTTTTATAAAGTGCCATTCCAAATTTTTAGGCATAAATGTGAAGTTGGTCCCCCGTTTGCAGCTGTAACACTTCCTCTCTTCTCGGAAGGCTTTCTCCAAGATGTTGGAGTGAGTCTGTGGGAATTTATGCCCATTCATCCAGAAGAGCGTTTGTGAGGTCAGACCCTGATGTTGAACGAGAGGGCCCGGCTCTCGATCTCCGCTCTAGTTCATCCCAAAGGTGTTCAGCGAGGTTGAGGTCATGGCTCTGTGCGGGCCAGCCCAGTTCTTCCACACCCAACCCATCCAACCATGCTTTTATGGACCTTGCTTTGTGCACTGGCACAGTCATGCTGCAACAGGAAAGGGCCTTCCCCAAACTGTTTCCATAACGTTGGAAGCATAGAATAGTCCAGAATGACTTGGTAAGATGAAGCATTAAGAATCCCCTTCACTGGAACTAAGGGGCCGAGGCCAACCCCAGAAAACATCCCATAGCATTATCCCTCTTCCACCAAACTTTACAGTTGGCACAATGCAGTCAGTAATGCCAGAGCTGGTCTGGAACTCTGCAGTTATTGAGTCAGCAGAGCTTTGGCCACTTTTACTCTGGGACCCCGCTCTGTAACTTTACGTGGTCTGCCACCTCCAGGCTGAGTTGCTGTGGTTCCTAAACGTTTCCACGCAATAATACCACTTGTTTATGGAATATCTAGGAGAGAAGAAATTTCACCAACTGACTTGTTGCAATGGTGGCATCCTATTACAGTACCATGTTGGAGTTCAGTGAGCTCTTTAGAACGACCCATTGTTTGACAAATGTTTGTAAAGGCAGACTGCATGGCTAGGTGCTTGATTTCATACACCTCTGGCAATGGGACTGAATGAAACACCTGAATTCAATGATGAAGAGGAGTGGCCCAATAGTTGTGTCTGTATAGTGTATGTACACTGTCAGCTGTCCTGTTATCAATGGGGAGCTCCTTCCACCATTTTGGAGCCAGGATTGCCTACAGGTGTGTTTTTGTTGAAAGGGTACCTCGGTCCCAGTCACAGTGCAGGAGAAGCAGGCCGATTGGCCAATGAGGGCTGTGTGCACATGCTGGAAAGTATGGTTTCATCATGTCCTGGATGTTCTTAGATAGATATTTCTGGCATATCCGTAATGAGTCTGGAAAGTTATTTTCTCACCGATCATCACCAACTTCTCTGTCAGTAGTTCCCAATGTGGAGGTCAGGACCTACACTGAGGGTTGCCAAGGCTTCAGGGGGGGTCACAAGGTCTTGTTTATCCTGGGTAACTGGACGTAACTGTTGACTGCTCGACAGTTTGCACCACAGGCTCTGTGTTATGTGGACTTTGCACATTTACCTCAATGGTCACATTCTTACGGCCTGCACTAACATGCTCCCTCTATCATCAGGGTTAATATCTGCTGCTGCCTCAGCTGTGTTACTGGTCATTTCATATAGGGGGAAAGGTTTTGTTGCTAAAGTATTCAATTTTTCTTAAATTGTAATATTTCTATTCCTTATAATATGTACTTTAACTATTCAGTTCAACTTCAGGGCCATTTTGGAACACGTTGTACACTTATACTACACAGCATTCAAATGCTATTCTGACACTTCAATCAGGAATCAATTACGTTTATCTCATGTTATCTTAGCTAAGACAAACGCGTATCGGGTAACATGGAAGAGGAGACAGTATAAATTACTAATTATACTAACTTACTAATTCAAGTTTCACTTCTTAAACTCAGATGCCTTTTAATGGGTTTGCACAACCATGCAGAGACACACAGACAACAAGCATATGTGACTTTTAGCCCACCATGTTGTATGTGTGTGTTCGTTTCATGCATGTGGCACCTCCATGCATACCAGTGGAGTCAGATCTGATAGTGCTGTGTAGTTGTTTTTTACGCCCCTGATAATCCTGGTCCCTCCCTGGAGGCCCACTATCTGTTTGTTCATCTGTTTGGGACACACAGTGTTTAAACAACAGCAGCTTGGCTCTAACACAAAGCTGTTGTTAAAGTGCAGGATACTTTAAAGATGTTTTCCATTAAAATGACTAACTACATGTAAAAATTTGTATCAGTAACCTAATCTTGCGTTACTTGTGGATTACATTTATCAAATGGAATGCAAATAAATACAGGAGAAAACTTCATTGTGTTATATAAAACAACAGCAGGCAACTATTTATCATTAGAAAAGAACAAACGTTTATAAGGCTTACAGAATAGTATAGTTTAAAAATGCAGTTTTAGTTGAATACATTCGTTAAAGACGACATATTATGTTCATTTTCAGGTTTATATTGTATTTATATATACACCTCTTTTCACCCTCTGTCTGAAACCAGAGCCCAGTCTGCTCTGATTGGCCATCTCTGTTGAGATTGGTCAACTTCTTCGAGATGTCCCGCCCCTTAATTTGTCACATACATTGTGTTGGATCTCGAGCCAATAGAAGCGTGAGTATCACATGGTGATGTCACTATGTTACAGAAGTAAACAATGGAATCCAATGGAGGCGTTTCAGGCAGGGGGAATGTGTGTGAGAGAAACTCCTTCTGTAGGAACACAGGGAAATTCAGCCTTTGCAGACCATTTGCATGCACTAAAACCTATATAACACACTACAGGAAAGGGAAACCCCAAAAAGCATAGTAGAGCCTCTTTAAAAGAGCAATCCATTTTTTTGGTTTAAAAGATCAGGTGTCTACCTACTGCATTATTAAAAAAAACATAATAAGTAGCCTCAATGTAAAACAAAAACAACATTCAGACAGAACATGTAGCTATTAGTACTGGACTACAAATTAGTATCATATCTATATACTGTATAACTGTGAACAATTAGATGTCGTCTCCTTAGATAATGACAGTATACATCTTTTTGAAGTAGCTGCAGGGGAATACAGTTACCTTTATTTTGTATCATGATTACGTGATCATGTTTATATGTAATCCATTGCGCCCTAAGCCTGTATGTGTTCCAAATTTGACCTGAACAAATTCCGTGATGTGTCTTTTCTTATAAAGTTCCAAACCAACAAAAACGTCACAATGTTAAAGTAATTTATGACTGTAAAAAGACTGTCTGAATCTGTCACTTTAATATTTGGTGAAGTTGCACAAGCAGATCTGTTAATCTGAGAGCTGTTTACCAAGTGCAGTAATCACAGCACATCCAAGATTACAAAAAGAAAGGCTTGTACTTGTTCCCTGCGTCACTAGGCACATATTTCGTTGGGATTTGGAAACTGTGCTGGGTCTGAATCGAGTGGAACAGCAGGCTGCCAAAATATACAGAACATAAGCTGTTCCTGCCGTGTGATCAGAGCAAGAATCAAAATCACTTTATCCTCCCAAGTGCAGTTACAGTCCTCGGAGAAAAGCTCTCCACAGTTTGGTTTTAAGTAAAAGTCTCAGACTGTGGCTGACACAGCAAATCTGACCCACATTCTCTTTCAGTGCTCCTTCCAAATGTTTCTTCTTTCATTTCTTTTTACTTGCTTACATTGCAGTAGACACTTTGGAACATGGATTCCCTTATCTGTGTATGTCTTGTTCTTTTTCAATTGTGTTCTGTAAATCTGTAGATTTCTTTGTCACTTTATACACTTTTTTCCGAAATGTTAATTATTTGGTATTTTTATCACTGCATTCCTGTGCTTTATTACCGGTACTGTTGAAAATAAGTAACATACGATATGACTTAGAAGCATCTCTGTCTGCAGGCATACTGTGGGACATGTGATGCGTGCATCCTGAGACACAGGCCGTAATTAGATTTATTTTATTAAGAGGCATAACTAGAACGACATGTGATGCCGTAGCAACTGGATTAGCACCTCCAAAGAATTTTCCAGCTTAATGAGCTATTGTTGCCATATGCCATATGACCACCTATCAGCCAACCAGTGGGCCATTTAAAGGGGCCATTTAATGCTCATTTTCAGGTTCATATTAGTATTTTTTTCCTACTACTGTGACGTTGTTTTTCCATGCTTTAATATTCAAAAAGCTCTTTATTTTCCTCATACTGCCTCTTTTTACCCACTGTCCAGTCTGCTCGGATTGGTTAGCTGGCCGGCTCTGTTATGACTGGTCAACCGCGTAGAGATGTTCCGCTCCTTATTTTATCAAGTACAGTGTGTTGGAGCGCTAGCCAATAGAAGCGCAAGTGTTTCATAGTGATGTCACTTGGTTACAGAAGTAAACAAAGGAGGGGTTTCAGGCAGGGGGGGGGGGGGGGGGGAGTGTGTGGTAGAGAACTCCTTCTGGAGGGAACACAGGGATTTTAGCCTTTGCAGACCATTTACATGCACTAAAATCTATAAAACACATCCAAAAATGCATAATAGGGCCTTAATTCTTACTGAAATTAGATGTGTTTTTTAAATGTTTTATGTTGGTTGTGTTTTTGTGGATAGTGTTTTATGTGCTTGAGGATTTGTGTGTGGACCCCAGGAAAATAGCCACGTCCAGGTTGGGGGTTTGATGAAGACAAAGGCATGAGATAAAATACATCAGAAGAGGAGAATACATATCAAACTTTTGAGAAGTAATCCAAGTAGTAATATCAATTTCTGAAAGTTTAACTTTATTCGCAACAATTCAAATGAATTCTCGAAATGCAAAAATAAATAGTCTTCTAATTTGTCCCCTTATTCAAGGCCATAGTATTCTGGTTTGAATTAACATTCCTATACGCATTACGTGTCTACAACATGATAATACATGCGTTGAACATTGAAAAATGGCGTGAACATTTTCAGGATGGCACAGCAGGCTGAATATGTTCTATACATTTTTGGACTAATCTTGACTGTAAATCAGGTACATTTTCAGGCTTTAGATTGATAGTTTCTGTGTGTGCCCTCCCTAAGCAGGCTCGGATCTCCTTCGTGCGGGTGAAGTATCTGTTCCTGACTTGGCTGACTGTGCTGGTGGGGAGCTGGGTGCTCTATGTGCAATATTCAGCGTACACAGAGCTGTGCCGAGGACACGAGTGCAAGAACGCCATCGTGAGTAATGGCTCTGTTTGTTTCCACCCTGCTATATCGATGATTTTGTAATGGGCTTTTATTTTGCAATTACCACTGCACAGGGAACACCTAGCCCGAGAGTGATGATGTTTAAAGGCTAACCTTTAATCTGGCTTCTGTGTGTGGCATCTAAAACATTTAGTGAATTCTTCTTGTGTTGTCTTTTGTTTAAGATGGAGAAATTTCATCTGATTATCAGACCTGCACGACCTAATATCATTTGATCTTTTTCTCCAAGTGTGATAAATACCGGAAGGGGATCATCGATGGGTCTGCCTGCAGCAGCCTGTGTGACAAAGATACTCTCTACCTGAGCAGGTGTCTGTCAACGCTGCCCAATAACCAGGTAGGATCTAAATTAGGAAACAAAGATGTAACTTTACGTCTTGCGATGTTTCAACTTGTTTACTATGTGATGAAATGTTCTCCAGGTGTACACAGGAAGCTGGGGGGACCACGATGGGATCATCCGCTGTAAGCTGGGGGAGGTTGTGCACTTAGAACTGGGCGAGGAGCCGGAGCCCCGGAAAGAAGCCCCCGTGTTCGACAAGCCCACCAGAGGCACTTCAGTGGAGAAGTTCAGAGAGATGGTCTTCAATCACCTCAAGGTAAAGGACTTTCATTTAGAACCAAATATCTTAGTCTAATGTGACGACCCCCCACCCCCCTAAGTTTTCACCCCTGTCTTTCCACCAGTCCAAGCTCGGTGAACAGACTAACCTCGCCAGCCTCGTCAGCCAGATCCTCTCGGTCGCCGACGGCAACAAAGATGGACGGGTGTCACTACCAGAAGCCCGCTCTACGTGGGCCCTCCTGCAGATGGATGAGGTAAAATAAGAAGCCTCTGAATGAGAATCTGTGGCACAAAATATGTTGTTTGTATACAATTTCTCAGCGTGGAAGACTGCTAATGTTTTAGTGAATCCTTAAATGGCATTGAAATGAATCTTAATATGTTTTGACAATTCCGTAATAAGACATGTACGGAACCTGTAAAGGGACACAGGGAATCTTTTTTTTTAATGTTTCTCGTGCGCACGCAAAAGTTTCCCCTGCTCACGCGAAAGTTTCTCATACTGATAAAACCAGAAAAAGATCGATGCATAAACCCATATGGATTTTGTGTAACTCAGGAAGACCAGGGCTACACAAACATAAGCAGTCCTCTGAACAGTATAACTGTATAATGTAAGCTTGTGTTTCGTAACTTGCTTTGCATGATCACTAGAAAGTATTTTCTCAGGGTGTTGCAACAAAATATTGCATGAGATAGGACCTGCATTTCGGATTGTGTTTCTTTATGCATGACAGTATGACTGTATGACAGTTCAAGAATTAGTTAAGCTGTATTTTGACCTGGGACTTCATCATAAAGACATAGTTACTTTACTTGCAAGTCTTCACCTTTATGTTGTGTCTCAGAGACATTTATAACGAATTCTGAAGTCGTGTGGTCTTTCTCGGCGCAAGAACTGCACCACTTTGGATCGCGTTGAGTTCATTGACGACGAGAAACTTTTGCGTGCGCTCAAGAAACTTTTGCGTGGGCACAAGAAACTTTCACGTGAGCACGAGAAACATTTAAGTTTTTTTTTTTTTTTCCCCATGTCCCTTTACAGGTTCCGTAGATATGTTATAGGTAGCATTTTCTTTTTATCTGGCATTGCAATTTAAAGATCCCCAAAATAATTGGTAGCATCTTTCTTTTAAAACAATCTACAGAAGGCAAGGCAAGGCAAGTTTATTTATATAGCACCTTTCAACACAAGGCAATTCAAAGGGCTTTACGAGACATTAAGAGCATAAAAAATAGTGCAGCAGAAACACATTATAAAAAGGCATTTCAAAACTGTCATTTAAGAGCAAAGATAATGAAATAAACACAACAGGTATAAAATACATGAATAAAAGTCACAGTGCAATGTTAGATCAGAACAGTTCAATTAAAAGCAGCGGCAAAAAGAAATGTTTTCAGCCTGGATTTAAAAGTAGTAAGAGTAGCAGCGGCCCTGCAGGGTTCTGGGAGTTTGTTCCAGATATTTGGAGCATAATAACTGAACGCTGCTTCTCCTTGTTTAGATCTAAGTCCGGGGACAGAAAGTTGACCCGTTCCAGAAAACCTGAGAGTTCTGGATGGTTCATAATGTAGCAAGAGATCACAAATGCATTTTGGGCGCTACTCCCCTGGTGCTGCACAATAGCTGCCCACTGCTCCTAGTACTAGGATGGGCTAAATGCAGAGGACCAATTTCACTGTGTGTGCTCTGCTGTGTGCATGTATGTGACTAATAAAGAGGGTTTCATCCTCCGATTCTATCTATCTAAACCATTCAATGCTTTATAAACCAGCAGCAGAACTTTGAAATCAGTTCTCTGACAGACAGGAAGCCAGTGTAAAGACCTCAGAACTTGAGTAATGTGATCCACTCTCTCGGTGTTAGTGAGGACTCGAGCCGCAGCGTTCTGAATCAGCTGCAGCTTTCTAATGGATTTCTTAGTGAGACCTGTAAAGACACCGTTACAGTAGTCCAGTCTACTGAAGATAAAAGCATGGACAAGTTTTTCTAGATCCTGCTGTGAAATTAGTTCTTTAATCTAGAGATGTTCTTCAGGTGATAGTAGGCGGACTTAGTGATTGTTTTAATGTGACTGTTGAAGTTCAGGTCAGAGTCCAGGACTACACCTAGGGTTCTGGCGTTAGCTGTTGTTTAGAACATTGCTGACTGAAGCTCAGCACTGACTTTTTGTCGTTCCTCCTTCGCTCCAAAAACAATTACCTCGGGTTTGTCTTTAATTGGAGAAAGTTCTGACTCATCCAGTCATTGATTTGTTCAGTGTTTTAATTGGAGCATAGTCTCCTGGTGAAATGGTAATGTACATTTGTGTATTGTATCTGCATAGCTATGGTAACTTGTTTTGTTGCTTTTCATTATCTGAGCCAGTGGTAGCATGTAGATATTAAAGAGAAGAGGCCCCAAGATGGAACCTTGAGGAACCCCACATGTCATATTTGTCAGCCCTGATAGATAGAGCTGCCTATAGAAACAAAGTGTTTCCTGTCCTTTAAGCAGGATTCAAACCAATTTAGAACTGTTGCTGAAAGTCCCAACCAGTTTTCTAGTCGGTCTAGCAATATGTTGTGGTCAAGTGTCAAAGGCAGCGCTGAGATCTAATAATACTAACACTGAGATTCTGCCACTGTGTTTAAGTGGATGTCATTGAAGACCTTAACAAGAGCAGTCTCAGTGCTGTGGTGCGGTCGAAAGCCTGATTGGAACACATCGAAACAGTTATTTGCATCCAAGAAATTACTCAGTTGTTTAAAAACTACTTTTTCAATGATTTTACCTAGAAATGGGAGGTTTGATATGGGCCTGTGATTATTCATCACTGAAGCGTCTAGATCAGGGGTGGCCAACCCGCGGCTCTCGAGCCGCATGTGGCTCTTTGCCCAGTCTCATGCGGCTCCTCAGTTCATATGGAATTTTAATTGTGTTTTTTTTTGCGCATATGTATCCAAGTTCAAATAGGGTTAACGACACACAAGTTCCAGGCCAATCGTTACACAGAGTTTTTGACACAGAAGTGCTTTAGCCAATCAGAATGCAGATCCTGCAGTACAGGGGGCGGGTTCTACTGCACTCGCGATGTGACAGGGAAGAGAGAGATCTGCTTCTGAACGGCGAAAATAAAACTCAGATAAAACCCTAATAACTCAATACAAAGTTGTCAGATCAAAACGGTAACACATTGCAGTTGTAGATTTGTGTGTGAGAGGGCCTGCTCACGGAAAGCTGGCCACCGACACAGAAGGACTCCTGAGTTGCTGAATCGCGATAAGGAAATAAATAAGAGAAAGTGCATCTTCTGCCAGTCACAGGGTAAACGTTGAGATAGTTATCATGAGTGGATAATTAACTAAAATACACTTCATTTATTTTTTAAATAACTGTCATGAAGCAGTATTTGAACCAACCTTAGTCATGGGTTTGTTTTGAATACCAACATTTGAATATTGTAAGCCAGATTTGTAAAGGAGTGCTCAACGCAATGAATGCCAACTTATTTCAAAAAACCAGCATGCATAGTAATACAAAAAATAGTTTTCATATGATTAAGTGAGAGTGTTTGTGAGGCAGTAAACACAATCTTAATGGCTGAAAAACACTGGCCTCTAGTACTACTGATTTCTGTCAATATCATGGTGTGTGACATTTACAAGAAGTCTGGCTGACTGTGTGACAGAGTGTGTCTATATTGGATAGGAATAGGGTGAGGGAGCACACCAGTGGCGTAGCTATACCTATTTTAGGTGAACTTCAGCCCACCTAAAAAAAATAAATCCCACCCAAATGAACATTTTGAAATTGAAAGAAAATGTATATATATATATTTTATGTCTCACATTAGTGATGAGAGTTGTGCCCCCTCCCCTTACCAAGACCACACAGTTCTATTGTGTAGCCTCTTAATTTTGCTCTCAAAGTGCACCAGAAGCATGCAATTCACTTTCAAATGTCTTTAAAAATTTGCCCGGGGAAGCATGCCCCCGGACCCCCCTAGAGGATGTGAAGTCCACCCCACTCAAACTTCAAAACTAGCTATGCCCCTGGAGCACACAGAAAGGGTGAGAGCAAAAGAGAAAGGGCAAGAGAGAAGTGGGCTGACATACATCCACGATGTGTGTATGATGTGGCTCTTTGCAGTAACACAGTCAAATAATTGTCTCTTCGTCTCTGACTGGTTGGCCCCCCTGGTCTAGATTATTCTTTTTAAAGAGCGGTTTAATTACTGCAGTTTTCAGGGCCTGTGGAAATACACCTCAGTGAAGAACCCTGTTACTATATGAAGTAGATCTGAGGACATGCTATGAAAAACTGTTTTGAAAAAGCTTGTAGGTATAATATCAAGGCAGCAGGAGGAGCACTTCAGATGTTGAATAATATCCTCTAGGTCTTTATCATTAATCTGATGGAATTGTGTCATGGTGTTTGAATTGATTTTAAGTGGACACAAGGACAACTCATTTGCTGTACCTGATACAGAAACACCGACAGCCTGTCTGATTTTCTGAATTTTGTCAGTGAAGAAGGAGGCAAATTCATTGCAGGCCCTGGTGGATTGAAATTCAGAGGCTACTGACACATTGTTAGTCTCTCAATGGTAGCAAACAAGGCACGTGAGTTGTTTGTGTTTTTGCCCATGATGTCAGAGAAGAAAGCCTGTTGTGCATTTTTTAATTCCAAATTATAAAAGTCAAGTCTTCCTTTATAGATTTCAAACTGAACCTAGAAAAAAAAGCTTTTCTAGACTCTCTTTTCTCTGTTCTGACGCTCATGGCCTTTCTCCTTGGAGATATTTCCTTGCCACACACTTCCTTTACCTTAGTGGGAGCAATGGCATCTATGACATTTTTAACTTTTGACTTAAATAGATCGACTAGCTCATTTACTGAGATGTTAGCAAGTACATTTTTGTGGTAATCTCTTTTTGAACATTTGTGTGAACAGAAATAGAGCTCTCAAAGAAAACACACGAATGATCAGAGAGTGCAACATCAGTCAGCGCAACCGCAGAGATGTTCAGACCCTTTGAGATGATTAAGTCTAGAGTGTGCCCCTTGTTGTGCGTCGGAACCGTTACATGCTGAGTCAGTCCGTAGTTATCAAGAACACAAAACAGTTCTTTAGCCCCTCGGGCTTGTCAACATGGATGTTAAAATCACCAACAATGACTAGTCACTAGACAGTCAAAGTCAATACACATTATAGACAGCAGTTCAGCAAAGTCATCAAAAAAGCTTGCACAGTATTTGGGGGGGTCTATAGATGTTTAGGAACATAGCTTGAGAGAAGCATTTCAGCTGAAGGGCCACATATTCAAAAGATGGGAAGGTTCCATAAGAGGTCTGCTTGCATTGAAGGGAATCATTAAACAAAATAGCAACTCCACCCCCTTTCTTATGCATTCTAGCCTGACTCATAAAACTAAAGTTGGGAGGGTTTGATTCGATAAGAACAGCTTTGCTGTTATTTTGGTTTATCCAAGTTTCAGTTAAAAACATCAAATCCAAATTGTGCTTGGTGATAAAATCATTGATTAAAAATGTCTTTCCTGATAAAGATCTGACGTTTGATAAAGCTAGTTTCAGCTTGTTGAATACACTATCAGTCTGATTTTGTGTGACAAGCTGTGACTGATGTGGAATTGCAGCTAAATTTGATAAATTCACACTAACAGTTGAGCGCTTTCTGTTTCTAAGCTGATTCCCCGTTGGTAATCTATAACAGGGTCCCGGCATGTTCTGGAAAGAGTTGAGAGTGCCATACACCCTTGAGCCTGGACCCAGCACATATCAGTTAAAGGTTGTTGCCTTTTCTCTACACACATCCTTATCAGGCTCCGGAGACAGCGGATGCAGTCTCGAAGGGGGAGGAGGTGGTGCACGTTTTGTTTTGGATGATTGTGGTAGGCATGGTGATGAATAAGGGGGAGCTGGTGCATTTGTCTGCTTCGGTGATTGTAGTTGAGGTACGGGGGTCTGCTTGCGAATCTCCTGAACCATGTTCAGGCAGGAGCGTAGGCGGTCACTGAGCTGGTGGTTGGAGGAGTCTGGGCTCAGAAAGCTGGATGGCGGTTTGGGTGTTGAAGGGAGAGTATCCTCAAAGGCGTTGATAAGGGGGATGGGTGGCAGTCGAGCCCCTTCCTTTTGTCTCATAGGTCTCCTATAATCACGACTCTCCTCAGGCAGCTGCAGTGATAGGTCTTCAAGGTTTTCTATGCACTGTGTTGTGTCTTTCTCCTGTTTTGATTCCTGTTGTTCCTTGTCCTTGGCATAGGGAGCAGATTGATGACACAGGCAGTTGAATATGTTAAAAATAAACAATTTTACTCCTGACTTGTTCAGACAAAGTCCATCTGCCTTAAAAACATGTCTGCGGTCCCAGAAAAAGTTAAAATTGTCAATAAAATGGACAGAATCTTCAGTACAGGCAGTTGAGAGCCACGTGTTCAGTGCGAACAATCTGCTGAATCTCTCCACTCCTCTTCTGACTGGCGGTAGAGGGCCACTGATGAACACCTCAGCATTTAGATAGCTGACAGTTTTCAAGAGACATTTAAAGTCTTCTTTCAGCACTTCTGACTGATGTTTGACATCATTTGTTCCAATGTGCAGTACCACATTTTTCACAGTCGTGTGTTCAGCCCCAATATGCAGGATCCTGTTAACCAAGTCAGAGACCATATCCTTGAGAAAACAGAGTACTTTGGTGTTGTTTAGACTTTTTAAATCTCTCACAGCAGAGTCACCCACAATCAGAGTTTCAGGCCTAGTCATTAGCTTTCCCTGTAGCCTTTTACTTTCTGAGTAACTTTTCGTCCTTACCCTGCTGTGTGAAGAAGACAGGTTATCCAGGTCTTCAGAAAAAGATCTTCGGTTCTGTGTCAGTGGAGCATATCTGTTCTGAAGTGGCACGCCTGGTTGTTTAGGAGGATTGTTTGCAGTCCTCCCTTTAGCAGCTGTCCACGGCTGTTTCTAGTATGAACTGGGGTTGAGGAGGCGCTCTGCCTGGGTGATATCAATTCGTCCACCCAAATCCTATTTAGATGATTTACTCTTAGGCTTTGCACCCAGAGAGTTCCAGGGAGGACCACCACTTGTAGATTTATCACCCAGCACAAAGCCCTCTTGTTCCTTGGAATCCTTGTAGCTGCTAACTAGCTGTGAGTTAGCATGCCCTTGTAGAATGCCTTTCGCATTGTCGTGACACAGGTCAGGATATCAGAACACACAGCTTTATGTATAAGGGTCTACGTCTGCTAGCTACGGAGAAATGGCGAAGTGTCTTATCTAGACAGCCCTTATAATTTAGCAAAAACGCTTGCAAACTCTCTTCCCAACAACCTGTACTAACTTGTGCTAACCCTGATCTGCCAACAAAAAAAGTAGTTTAGCTCTTTAGTGAGACACACTTTTGCTTTGTTTCCAAGGTGCTGCTGGGCCTCCTGCTGCAGGACCGCGGTCACACTCCTCGCCTCCTCGGCTTCTGCGGGGATCTGTACATGACGGAGCGCGTCCACTACGGGCCCCTGTACGGATTGACTCTACCCTGGCCGCTGGTGTCCTGGGTTCCCAGCAGCATGCAGCGCACTATGGACCAGTGGTTCACCCCTTCATGGCCTCGCAAAGCTAAGATCTCCATGGGCCTCCTGGAGCTTGTGGAGGACATCTTCCATGGCACCTACGGCAGCTTTCTGATCTGCGACCTCGCTGCGGCGCACTTTGGTTACACCGACCGACACGAACTCCGTCTGACTGACGCCCGGGGGGTGGTGTCTGAGGATGAGTTTAAACGCACCATGCGGGCGCTGAAGTGTGAGACGGACGCTGACTGTGTGTACGGGGTGGACTGCCGGACCTCGTGTGACTTGTCGGAGAAACGATGCAAGGAGGAGCCGGTTCAGCCCAACCTGGCGAAGGCGTGCGGCACACTGAAGGACTACCTCCTGCGGGGGGCACCTTCAGGGATGCGGGAGGAGCTGGAGAGGCAGTTGTATTCCTGCATGGCTCTCAAGGGCAGTAATGCTGGACAAATGAACATGGAGCACTCGCTTATTCTCAACAACCTGAAGGCTCTTCTGTGGAGACAGATCTCGCACACCAAGGACTCGTGACGAGGACGGGAAGTCACCTGAAGTCCGTTCCTCACACAGAGTATTAAAGATGCTGTGATTTAGGAATAGCAAATTTACTTAAGTAGTTTTTATTTACTCTTAACACTCTTGAATGGTCAGACTGATGGAGACTCTACCTCCTCTCCCTGAGTGTCAGAGGTTCGGGGCCTGGAAACCAAGGCTAAGAACTTTGAAATACTAAAATCAACTGAATGTTTGCATGTTACTGTCAGTCACACTCGAAGCCCATCATGCAGCCACACTATATTGTACCGTATTGTTCACCACAGTGGAATGTTTTTTGGGGCACTGCTGGAAAAATGAAACAGATGTCTCGCGCTGGGAGACCGAATTGCTGTTCTTACCACTGAATCATGCAGATATGTATGGCCTGAGAAAGAAGATGTAAAATCGCGGTGTTGTACAAAGCCCCAGTTGGAAGTGTAATGACATTGCACTATTATAGGATAGGCTTCTTGATTTGGTTGTGTTGAACGGGACATATCATCTCACTTTTCTATTGCTTTTGAACTTACAGCCCATATCAGGAATGTTACCTACCCACAAACTGAGAAATAAGATAACTCAGTCAGTTTCCTTTATTAGAAAACATGTGATTCAACAAGTCATTCATGTTTGGCTTCCCTTCGTTTGTCACATGTAGCCTCATTAGAATAAACCCCCTCTCCAAGTACTTTTGCAAATGTGTGCCAAATTCTTATTTTTATTTTAGCCAATTAAAGCAGACCTGGCTTTTTTGGGACTATGTCTTAAAGAGACAATCGGGATGTTGTGGCCAGACACGGTTTAGAGAGTTAATTAAAGTCACAGAATGAGAAAAATAATGTGTTTTATGAACATTAAAGCATGAAAACATTATCTATAACAACCCATAAAACAAATAAGAACCTGGAAATGAGCATGATATGTCTCCTTTAAAGTTCCTTCAGCACTATAACATAATCAGGGAGTGTACCTAGAAAATTCTGCGAAAAGACCAAACAAAGGATTATTTTTTAAGTCTGTTGTACTTAGCTATAAACATGTTGCTGCCCACTAAGAGTATACATCTATATAAACAAAATTATACTTTCCCTTTTGAAGGAAAGTGATTTTTTTTTCCTGTTACGACTACTTTAAGCTGTGGATTAATTCGAATTTGGTGCCCAAATGAAGGAACGAAAATGAACTTCATACTGTGCAACTAGACTTACACTCTAGCCCTGGCTGTACAGAACGGTGAACTGCTGGTTTTCAGGGGTTTTCTTTACAATAATTAAAATATATAATATCACAAGACGTCACCTTTAACACGTAGCCTACAGATAAGTGACAATGGAGAAGGACAAGCCAGGAAGCATTGAACTTTTAATTGTCACTCATCTGCATAACAAGGTGAGGCAGTTTATTCAATTCAAAGTGTAAAATGTGAAGGATATGTCTGTCAGTATTCCATCGACAACACCCTGTATGTCAGTGCGCATCACTCTGCTGTACATTTTCTCACCTGTAACACTAGTGACATTTTCAAAGCTGAATCAATGACAAGGAATATTAATGTATTTCATTTGTGAATGTTATCTACTTGTACTTCTCACTGCAAAGAGCATTTGTAGCAATGTGCTATATCACATTTTTGGGGGATTTTGACTCAGTGCCATAGAAATCATGCTGAAATCATTCATGAATGTTTACCACTGTGATGGTGGAGATCTGTATCAAAGTGTGGTCACATCTGAATGCTGAACAAAGAGGATTTTTCACGATCCCTTCCAGAAGTTGTGAAGCTGCTGTGACGAGTCAACATCCTGGCTTGTGTAAACCACTTTAAATAGACATGACCTGTAGAGCATGTCCAGCTTGTGGTCAATGCTGCTGTTTGAATTTTGAAAATGTAAAAAAGAAAAAGTTTACTTATTGAAGAGACCAGCATGATTTGCACAATTAAACTACATACCACTTCTACCACTACCACTGGGACCATTTCTTACTTAAAGAAGCCCTATCCTACCTTTCCTGTAGAAAATGTTGGGTTTGTGTGTATGTAAATGGTCTGCAAAGGCCTGAAACACCTCCATTGGACTCCTTTGTTTACTTCTATAACAGTGACAGCACTCCTAACATTTTACATGTGAAGGGGGCTAAGGGGCGTGACCTCTGTAAGCGGTTGACCAATCATAGCAGATTGGGCTCTGGTTTCAGACAGAGGGGGAAAAGAGGTGCTGCAGCACAGGCAGTATGAGAAAAATAAAGAGCTTTCTGAACATTAAAGCATGGAGACATGTCCCAGGAGAGGCATAAAAGAAAGAAAGAAAAATATTCCCTCGTCGAGTAAAGTACCTAGCTCTACTTCCACTTTAGTGAGGATTCACTTCACTAATTCTTATTGGGCAATAATTGTTGTATGTACTCAAATACATTTATCTAGTGGCTTTAAATAATTGATACAAATGAAGAATGCATCCAGTAGTTATACATTACCTCACAAAATGTAATGCATAGCTGTTTTACAAGCAGTGAAGTATGCGTATTTAAACCATGTACAGCTGTTCCAATATTAAGAGACTTTAAGGGAGTTAATGCTCTCCACAATTAGAAACACTAATCAAGAATAGAAACTGAAGTTATGGCTCTTAAACAAGTCTGATATATTAAATACAGCTCTGAAACAAAGGGGTTCAGTAATTAAGATCATCTTTACTCCAATTCAAGCGTCCCCTTTTACCTGTCGCCTGGAGCTTCCATTCCTGATAGTTCTCAATAATAACTGCACTGTGGTACCAGTATCCCATGGAACCGTGTCTAAAAATAGGCTGCGTTTGGTGCTTGAATTGGAAGTTGAAGGTGTAGGTGCCTCCCATGAATAGATATTTATAGAATAAAGATAATAGCTGTAAATATTAATCATGGGTGTAGTTTAAGCAAGGGCAAAGAAAGCCTTATTAAAGTACAAACAACCACTCACACGACTCGCTGAAAAAAAGAACTGACAGACAAAGGTTGAGTTTGCAATAAATTTATTTGTCTGATGCGTGTTGTGTCGTCTCAGCGGGGACGCTAACCGTCCCCTTCTTCTTGCTCTTGCGCTCGTAAGAAGCTGGCCTTTTTCTGGGCAACGCGGTCCTTCCTCTGTGCCAGAGATAACTTGGCGCGATTCCACCTGCCGGAAACAAAACACAACAAGAGCCCCATTAACATTCAGCTCAGCGGAGGGAAGTGTTTGTCCGCTCGCCACTGGGAGCTCCCCGCTACAGAAAGTCAATACTTGGACAGGATTTTCCCAGGGTAGCAGTAATGTGTCAGGGGTTCTTTAAAGGTTGCATGGTAGATTTTGCTTTTCCTTCTGGTCTCGTTATATTGTTTATTCTTCTAGCACGCTCTGCCAAATGGTGACAGTGACAGGCGTTTGCTGTGGTTCGTCTCGCTTCTCTCAGCCCCGTCTTGAAAGGACAGTAAACATCAGCTAGTGCATATGAAGGACCAACTACATTTAGCTCAGTGGGATTTGTAACATCATCAAGAAGCAGAGAAGAACCAACAGCCACCAATTGAACCCGTCACCACCCACAGTGGAAACAATGTGATATTTATATGAGATAAGCCAACGGAATAACACCGAACCTCGTTTTAAAGTAAATCTCATTCAATATTAATCTTGAGCCAATTTGGGGGAAAAATGTATACCACACGAGACAGATTTGGAAGGTGAGTTTCCTCTGTCTTGGAGCTCCCCAGTATAGAAAGTCAATAAGACAGGGTTTTTCCCAAGGTAGCAGTAATGTGACAGGGGCTCTTAAAAGGTTGCAGGGTAGATTTAGCTCCAAGAACGAGGAATCTCACCTTTAAATGTGTCTCGTGTGTTACAGCATCATGGCTTAGAGAACAAAAAGAGCAAGTGACAGATGGAAACAAGAACCCACCTCTTCTTCTTGACGTCTTTTAGGGGTTTCTTTTCGTGGACGGGGTTTGCTCTGATGCTGGCGTGTGCTTTTTTGTACATTTCTTCAACCTGAAAAGAACAGAAAGATGGTGTTAATGCACGATGCATGAATCGAGATTTGACTTTGTGCGTGCTGGTTCGTCTCGCTTCTCTCAGCCCCGTCTTGAAAGGACAGTAAACATCAGCTCGTGCATATGAAGGACCAACTACATTTTGCTCAGTGTGATTTGTAACATCATCAAGAGGCAGAGAACCAGCAAACACAGAAGTCAATTCACTGACAAACTCAGGTAGCCCTGCTCAGGCTGATGCAATTGTGCAAAAAAGATGAAACCTCGTTTGGAAACGCGTTGAGAACATAACTTCAGAGTGGTGGTGTGGGTCCACAGAGGTAACCTTAACTGTTGCTATGATCTCAGAAATCCTGAAATCCATTCACCTCATTGTTTCCTTTTTATTGCATCACATAAATGACACTTCTTCAGTAGGGCTTCTTTAACTCTAAGTTTTAGATTGAAAGTAAACCTTTGACTGTTCTCTAGTGGACAACTTATGTAATTGAGTATTTCTCTTTGTAAATTTCTTACTGAGCAAACAGTGCTGATATCTGTAAATTATTGTTTACATTTATTTTCCCGTTCCTGCATTTAAAAAATACTCTGGCTACAAGTAACTTCAAACCAATCACTTTCCTATATTTCCTAATCTTTTTTTTTAGGTCTGGGTATTCAACCAGTAGATAACTTTTAAAGAAACAAATTAATCAAATCCTCCTTATTCAAACTATATTTGAGTTTGTTTTTATTCACATATATGGTATTGTCATGATCATTTTGGGTGATTTCATAAATTAATATAAAGAATAATATGAGAATAAAGACTATAATTTTAGGCAAATGTGTCCGACTGTAGCTGTGTCATGTGTCTCCATCTTACTGCGTCTGGCGTGACTCCGTTCTTGATGAAGCGAGAGAACTGTTTCTTGTAGGCGTCTTCGTCTTCCTCCATCAGGTAAGCCATGTAGTCGGCCACGTTCATGCCCATGATGTGTTTCCGATGCACCTCTGCGTCAAACTCTTTGCTCTCTGTGTCGTAACCCGGGAAACGTTTTAGACTAGAAGGGAGAGCAGAGATCGCATTATGTTTAGTGACAGAGTAAGACCATTCAACATTCACACTTTCCATTTTGTATGTTATTCTTCCTGTCCCTTGTTATATTGTTTATTCTTCTAGCAAACTCTGCCAAATGTTCACAGACAGGCGTTTGCTGTGGTTTCGTCTCGCTTCTCTCAGCCCCGTCTTGAAAGGACAGTAAACATCAGCTAGTGCATATGAAGGACCAACTACATTTAGCTCAGTGGGATTTGTAACATCATCAAGAAGCAGAGAAGAACCAACAGCCACCAACTGAACCCGTCACCACCCACAGTGGAAACAATGTGATATTTATATGAGATAAGCCAACGGAATAACACCGAACCTCGTTTTAAAGTAAATCTCATTCAATATTAATCTTGAGCCAATTTAAAAATTGAGTGACGCAATGGTTTGTTTATTTAAATAAATAAGCACAGAACAAATATTTAGCCCCTTAAAAATCTATTCATATTCATTACAAATATCATTTGGGCTCACTGCATATTGGTTTTTGGAGATCTTTCTTTAATGCAACTGTGCTGACCTGTGAGGAATGGCCAGCCCTCCGTCGACGGCCCCCTTCAGCACTCCGAACACCTTGTTCCCTGTGGTGGTTCTGGCCAGGCCTGCATCCAGGTAACATGTGAAGGCACTCGGCTGTCCGTCAATGCTCTCTACATTGAACTCGTCTCCCGTCACCTCCACCTGGCCCTCATACACCTGATCCATGCCGAACTTGTGCAGCAGCTAAGGGTAGCAGAAAAATACAAAAGAGGATGTTAGAATACACAGATCTGTTTACAGCAGAAACCACCCGATGATCACACTCTTACTGATTTTGATGCAATAAACCCAACATTTCAAAGTGCAATGTCAGCACAAATCTCAGAAATGTGCTGCAGGGTTTCCCACACATAAGACTTTACTTGGGCGGGCCGCCTAGGTATATTAACGGCCGCCAAAGTATGTTTGGCAACCCATTTAGGTTTTTGTTTTTTTTGTTTAATCCCTCCGAGCACGACGCCATCCTTGATCACAGTATATTTCAGATATGTGGGAAACACTGTGCTGACACCTGCAACTTTCTGTGTGTATGTGCTCTTACCCGGCGAGCCAGCAGCAGCCCGGTGCAGTAGGCCGCAGCGTAGTTGGTAAGGCCTACAGCGATGCCATATTTGGGCAGCTCGTGAGAGTATGCAGCACACACAATCTGGTCTCCTTCGATCTTTGCATAAGCAATCTGAAAAGAATGACAAGGTCAGGTAAGTAAGGGGGGTTATCAATAAGTGACCACATGGGAGTCAAACAGTCTTGCAGTTATTGACCTGGCAGCAGATGTCCCTGTTGGAGAACCTGACGATGATTCGGTACTTGGGTGTGTTGTACTTGTTTTTGTCCTGCACAACCAGGCGCTTCCTGGCGAAGAAATCTGTTTTCCCCTCTGTAGAGACAACAAGAAACAAGGGTTAGTGGTGCACCATTTAAAAAAACTGATGCAAAATACAACCAATCCTGTGAAGTTGGGGTAAAGAGATTACTCTTACCTCTCCTTCTCCTGAATTTGACTTGATATCTCTTGAAGTAGGACTTGTTCTTCACCACTTTGACGAAACCCTGAGTGGAGAGTCAACATGTTAGCATATGCTAACTATAAGCGGGAGAATAACATTTAAAAGTAACATAAATAATGTCAGCCGTTTTGAACTCCACTGTGTTGACAATGTCATATAAAATAACTCAGTGTATTTATAAATAGCGTGGTATGGAATGTAGTTCAGCTGAGGTTTCGTCAGCCGTGGAGGTGCCACGCTGGAGCTCAGAAGCTCGCCGGCCCTGTACGACCGAACAGCCTCAAACATCCACGAACATCTGCCGCTCAAAACGCTGGAAACATTTTTCTAACCTCCCACACATCTCTAAACACCCTGGCTGTGTGCACTGGATGAATATTGATATATGTTACTCACCATTTTGAGTGGATTTTGCACCTCTTCCTCCTGGACTCAGAAGTGCCTCTGCAGCAGCGGAAGGTTAACTTGGCTCTCAACTGTTCGACGTCACGTCTGTGAGGATGAAGCGCCCCCTGGTGCCCCGGAGTACAACATGGGTGCGCCGACAGGGGGCAGCAGCGACACAGCAGGTCCTCTGATAGACAGATACTTTATTCATCCCAAACTTGGAATTCATTTTGTCACAGCAGCAGTGTTGTTAAGCATTACACATGAGTTCAACAATATTTAAAAGATAGAATATGACATAAATATAATATAAAATCAAGATAACGTAAACAGCAAATATATACTAATTCAGAATAGAAAATATATCACTAGAGTTTCTAAATAATTTACAACATAAAAGAAATACGAGATACATTTGAATACTTACAATATACAATTTTACTAGGCAACAGAAATATATAGATATATACTACAGAAATATATTGACATTGGATTATAAATACATTACAATTGTGCAGCAGTGAAGAATGGGTCTTATATCGGTTATAATCAATATAAGACCCATTCTTATGTTACTTGGTGACATTTTCATGACGTAATAAAAATAATGTCCAATTTGTTGTTATTGTTAATAGTTTTCTGCAGCTAAAAGCTCTATTAATGCATTGTGTTAATATGTATTGTCTGTTTAATAATTATAAGGCTAATACAATCTAATTATTTAACACATCAACAAGAATTGCAACCTAAGTACTTGCAGAACGGACAAGAACGTAACACAAAGAAAGCTCACTAAATTTGAGCACTACTTCCGACAGATTCAGTCTCACTGTTAGTCTATACATTTCCCCGCTGTGTGACTAATAAAGGAATTCTGATCTGACTTTGCTCCAAAAAAAACCTCTGGACTCATTTGTTCCTTTGCTTAACATACTGTTTTAAGGTTAAAGTTCAGGCAGACGCTCCACATTTCACTTGCAAACCTTGCATGGGTATATAAAATATGGAATGTTAAATGTACACAAGCTCCTTATTAAAACCCTGCCTGTGGGTACAATGATCCCTCATTTTTTAAACTGATTCAGTAAAGTCCTACAGGAAAGAAGAGAGTCAACAGCAATGTCTCGTTACAGAAATCATGTCCACACACCTTGTTAACTTCTTCTTTGAATTACTTTCAGATGAAACTGACACTCACAATAAGTTATTTTCAACATGTCACATAATATAGCACAACCAGGGAGAGTGCCATGATACCAGTATGACTTACACACAACGGCTTATCCACCTATTTTACTCTGCTGTGGTTAATATGAGCACTGAGCGTCATGATGATAGTGCAAAGGGCTCAGCATGACCCCGTAGCTCTCATGCTCATGGACATGGACAAGAATTAAGAATATATACATATATTATTATTTTTTTGCAGTTCATCTGTGCTAACAAAAAACACTATATCTCCACTCTATCTTTTCCTGTTGTTGTGTCATTATCTAAGCATATTTTATTGTTTTAAGTGTACAAAATCTTTTATCTTTCCTGAGGTGCAATATAAAGTCATTTTATGTTAATACATCAATAAATAGCTGGTGTTATTTTAGTTTAATCAGCTGTGGATGAATAAGAGTGATCGTATATGTTCCGTCCCCGATGTCTACCGTAATATCCTGACCGCCAGCTAAACTTTTTCACAACATCAAGACTCTGAGGGTTACTTATTCCTTCCACAGGTTTATTGACGTTTACAAAGAAAACGTGAAACAACAATGCTATGACAGACACAAGACGTCGACAGATTGTTCCGGAATGCGAAGCATTTACAACTAAGATAGCTGAAATGCGCTTGACGTGAATGAGTTTACTTCTGAACTACTGACCTACACGACATAATGGTACGTGATTGGACATTTAGAACCATGTGATCTTTAAAGTGAACGCGACCTAAATAGATACACATAGGGACATGTATATTCCATGAATACATTATATTTCTGTAATGCTAACTAGAAATAAGAACATGTATTATTTTCTAAAACATTAAACTTAATGTTTTTTTCATACTCATAACAGAACAGTATACTTAGAGCATTTTTAATAAAATGTACTCAGCTCAGCTTGAAAAAAGCTATAGGACAAGCTTAGCTTAGTTTAGCTGAGGATGAATGCAGCTTCTCTAAATCCCTAAAGCTAAATAATTTAGTCCAAATTAACATACTAGTTATAATTTGTTTAATATTGCAAAACATGAGTGTAAAGAAACAAGTTGTGGTTTTAAAGCAAGTTAAGTGCTAAACTATTTCTTAGCTGGTTGCTCTGACTGAGCTAAGCTAGCAAACTGCTCAACACACAATCAAGTTGAGCCAACAATACAAACATAAGAGCAGTAGAAATCTCTTCAGCACATGATTGGTAAGAATTAAAATAATGATTATTTTAATTCTTACCAATCATGTGCTTATTTAATAATTAGATGAAGGAGTTCAGGTATCTCGGGGTCTTGTTCTCGAGTGAGGGAACAATGGAGCGTGAGATGGGCGGGAGAATCGGAGCAGCGGGAGCGGTACTGCAGTCGCTTTACCGCACCGTTGTGACGAAAAGGGAGCTGACCCAGAAGGCAAAGCTCTCTGTCTACCGGGCCATCTTCGTTCCTACCCTCACCTATGGTCACGAAGGATGGGTCATGACCGAAAGAACGAGATCGCGGATACAAGCGGCCGAAATGGGATTTCTCTGCAGGGTGGCTGGCATCTCCCTTAGGGATAAGGTGAGAAGTTCAGTCATCCGGGAGGGACTCGGAGTAGAACCGCTGGTCCTTCGCGTTCAAAGGAGCCAGTTGAGGTGGTTCGGGCACCTAGTGAGGATGCCACCTGGGCGCCTCCCTAGGGAGGTGTTCCAGGCACGTCCAGCTTGGAAGAGACCGAGGGGTAGACCTAGGACCAGGTGGAGGGATTATATCTCTTCGCTGGCCTGGGAGCACCTTGGAATCCCCCAGTCAGAGCTGGTTGATGTGGCCAGGGAAAGGAAAGTTTGGGGCTCTCTGCTGGAGCTGTTACCTCCGCGACCCTGAGGGATAAGCGGGAGAAGATGGATGGATGTTTCACAAAATGTCAAACTATGAGGCTACTTTAAAATAACGCAGAAGCAGACCCAGAAACGTTCTTATATCTCTGTTTTTTAAAATTTAAATATACAACAGAATACGTTACATCGATGTGCTGGTAGTTTTCAGTCTTTATGCTAGGCTAAGCTAACTGGCAGCTACATGTAGATTGATATTTATGGTACAGAAATTAGAATAGATATAGTCAGAAGTTTAAACTTGAAATATAGGCTACATAATATGTGTTTTATGTGTGCAGTACTAACTCAACAGTGGACTACATTTAATTGACACATTTAGTTTGTAAGTGTCTTGAGTCTGTTTTATTCAATGGTCAACTGTACATTTGACACATTTTGTTGTATGGGTAAAACAAATCATTTAACAGTTGTGTCAAAACCAAACCAGTTCAGTGTCTATCTGTTACTTCTATCAACAACTAGACTTCTTAAAAAAAGGAACCAGGGTCTTCTGCTTTTCCGTTAGAGCAGAGACAGATAATATCCCACACAGTCACTCTTGGTGCAGATGTTCTCAGTGTTAGATAAGAAAAGCCAAAGTCACTCTTGTGGACAGCTTTGTTGCAGTCGATCAAGCTCTTTTTCTGCAGAACTGATTTCACAATAAAGAGAAGCAACTGTCCAGTCATGCAGCCGTGCTCAGCGGTGATGAAGATTCACACTTGGGGAAGAGGTGTGGTGGGTGGAGGGAGGGAGTAACACTGTTAGCACATATTTACACTTAAAATGGTCATTCCCTGAGCTTGTTTTGAGTTTGACTCTCCCACGCTACATTTTAATATTTCGCTCACTGCCTACTGTAAAGATGTGTTATTGACAAGAAAATGACCACTGATTTTCTTATCAGCTGCTAATACATGTTTTTCTCCTAAAAGTCACAAAATAGAATTGAAAGAAGTCGGCTTTGAGGTTGAAATAGAAATGACTTGCAAAAAGTCACACGTCAAAAAATATGTTAACAGGCATGCCGCAGATAAGAACGTTGCGCTTTGTGGACAGGCAACACACTTTCATGCCTTTTTTTCTCACTTCTGAATGCTTTTATTTCTCATGTGTATGCAGACACATTGTAGAAGTAAACATTTCCCTTTGTGCATGAGTGTGATTACAGCTGCAACATGTATGTACCTCATTGAGCTGCCACTTATTTTTAAGCAGTATGTGCTATGATACAATACTAAGTTCTGTGTCCTGTATGCAGTGGTGGAAGTACTCAGATCCTTTACTTCAGTAAACATAGAAATACTTTGAAAATACTCAATACTCCAAGTAAAAGTGCTGAACTGAAAATGTTGTCTAAGTAGAAGAACAGATGTAAAGTATACCCATAAAGCAAAATGTGTCTTTTCAAACTTATTATAAAATATTATGTAATTCTGTTTTTATCACTCATAAATACATATAAGAGCAATAGAAAATAAAGAGCCTTTTGAACATTAAAGCATGGAGACATGTCCCAGTAGAGACATTAAATACTTATATGAACCTGAAAATGAGAATAATATGTCCTCTTTTAATTGCATTGAATGGAAATACTTAATTAGAGTACAAGTATTTTAAAACAGTAGTAATTAAGTAAATGTTATTAGTTACATTACATCACTGCCTGTATGGCATACAGTGGAACACACAGAGAAGGCCTTTTTAGCTAAACACAAATCAGTTCTGCTGAAACTGAGTCCTGCTAACTTTAACACCAGACAGAATATTTCAGGAACAGCAGAGATGGGGAACAGATGAAGTTTGTGTGTGAAAGCCTTGCCTTTTTTTCTCAAAACGCCAAAGCGACAGCATCAGCTCAAAGTAGTTAGCCCTTGTATGAATCAAAGAACAGTAGAGGAAATATTTCTATTTGATAGTACATATTAGGTGCATATCTAGAGTTTAAAGCAGTGTCAATGCTATAAAGGTATTAAAAACATCAACAACTCATAAAGGCAAACTCACACATTAACTGCCTGTTGAACTTTGACCTTTCAAACGGTCACATCACCCCCCAGTCATGCACAGAGACACAATGACCAGGAAGCACGGAGCAGGTTTCTTAACAACCACACACCAATGTCCCCTGATGAAATGCTCAGTATTTAAGAAAGAAATTTACAACCAGAAACGGGCTGGCTGCAAAAAGGGGAGCTGCTGATCACAGTGATGGATGAGGGAGGTGATTTGTGGAGTGTTTACAGCACAAATCTAAGCATCCGTTCAGTGTAATATGAGGGTTTCTCCCGGGTTTTTCACTCTCAAGGTTTTGTTTTAGCTTAGCCTTGCTGAGGTTTTAGGATGTAACTGTTAAATCCGAATAATTCAGGTAAATTGACACAACAAAATCAATGTCAGTTGACTGCTGTTGGACCTAAAGATTTAAAGTGAGTGTAGGCTAAGAAAACCAGACATTTGTTGAGCTACTATGTGAAAGAAGAACTGTCTTGAGGTCAGCAGCGTCCAGTAAATCATTCATTGTGTTCACACTCTGTCCCTATCTGGTGGCTGCAGTTGGGGCCAGTGCAGAGCTCGATGAGATTCAGACATCCACCGACAGCGAAGGGGGGCTGCCTGCAGTTGAACCTGAGGAAAAAGGACTAAAATCAGATTGTAGCTGTAGGAAAAAGGACGGAGATGGTTTGAAAAAAGAACAGAGGGAGGGGCGGGGTTTGTCACACTGTGGTTAGAGTTCTGGAGCCAGAGGAACCTGTGAGGGGATGAGATAGCATGATGTGGTTTTCATTGAGACGCCACAGCATAGGGGAGGTTCAGAGGAGAACACTCACACTCTGGGAAAGTCAGTTTAGCCACAATAAGCTATCATGGCGTGAATCCATTGCATGCAGAATACTATAGGACAAAAATGATCACTGGTTTTAAATATTATTCCTCTTCAGTCTGAATTTCCCGGAGTATAAACTGCACAAGTGTTGCGGAATGACTTTTTACACACTGGTTTCTATTTTCGTCCATCCGACAAAACCAAATCTGTTTTAGTTTCATTTGTCAGCAGTTGGACTTGAAGTGAGACGATTCTATTTTAAAAGAAGAAATAACACAATTATGCAACCAAAAAGACAGTACAAGTAAAACATATATTAAATCTGTGCTACAGTTTTATAAATCAATTCAACTCAGGTATGTTATGTCTTCCAAACATACACTTCCTGTGTTGCTTTTCTCCCTTATTTACTCCATTATGTTGTCTTTGTCCATGTTAATTGTGTTGTTTGAAAAAAATAATGAAGTTAGACAAAATAGCACTTTAACATGATACTTTAACACACCAATGACTTCCTGCTGCAGTGTTATTTGATCTCGTATGACCAGTACTGTAGGAAGGTTAATGTGAGCTATTGTTAGCAAAAAAAATGCAAGTTATTTTTTGGGGGCTTTTTGCCTTTAATCGGATAGGACAGTGGAGAGTGACAGAAAAGTGGGAGAGAGAGTCGGGGTGGGATCCGGAAAGGACCACGGGTTGGGAATCGAACCCGGGTCGCCGGCGTACGGTGCAGGTGCCCCAGCCAGTTGCGCCACGGCCGGGGCCTTGTTAGCAAACTTTTGTCTGAAATTCTTATGTAACAGAAGCCAGCTGGCCACTTGATGAATGTTTTTACTTTTTCATGTAGCCATTTTTGTTAGCTTATGTCATTTGAAGGAGTAATATTGACCTGCAACACTTGGAAGCTCCAGGACACTTAGCCTGTTTGGTGTCCCTAACTTTCTGGCTTATAAATAAGAAAGTGATAAAGGGCGCATTAAAAAGTTGACTGATCTAACATTGAGCTCAAATGGTCCTCCTGAATCAGCCCCTTGGTGCTGGGTTTGCTCAAGCTGAATTGGAGCTAACGGCTAACTGAGGGTCCAACTTCTGGTGAAAAAGCCTCTCAACGGTGGGGAAAAAAAGTGGAGTCGCTTAATTGTTTACTACTTCAGATTTAATCAAATCTACATGTTTAAAGCATCCACAGGCCATTATTCTCTACTTCTTTATAATTTTTTGTTGAACTGAGGGCAGACTGGCAGCGATTATAAGGCAGGACAGGCCAGGGCTAACTGCTTAGCATGCTAATTTCAGTAGATATCTCTAAAACACAATACATAGACAGTTTCAACATGAGGTCAAAACTGTAACCTCTTCAAATTCTGTTCCTAAAGTTTATTTTGTGCATGTATTGAATTCATATACACGGTGCCCCTTTTAAACAAATTACATTGGGTCAAAATCAAGACAGCGTTTTGACAGCCTTGGTGACCTCTGCTTCCCTTGTCAACATTCACACACATGTGGTATAAAAGCTGCGGCTTCTGGTATATTAAAAACTACGAGGAGTCCCCACAGTCTCTTTCTATCCTCGTGCGGGCGCAGAGAGAAGCCCTAAGTTGAGCTCGATGAATTAACCTTAATGGCTCAACAGCACAAAGAGTCTTTATTTAACCCCCCGGTGGTGATCTGCTACTTTGACTCAAGGTACTCAAGCGCTGCTGCGAAAAGCAAAGCAATAACACAAGAAACAACCCCTCCACCCCCCACCCCCACACCTTCTTTCCCCTGGCTGTGATCACTGCGATTGAGCCTCTATTTCAATCACATACTTGCTGTAAAACCGAAAGAGCGAGAATCAAGGCCTCGGGGGGAAGGAGGTGGTGGGGGGGATACAGAGAGACAAGAGGCTGTGGCAACACTGATAGCGTCTTCTCTGCGCTGGGTTTCCTGTTCTGACTCAGTGTGTAACTCGGAGTTTAACACTGTCCTCCTCTAACTCACTGCTTATGATTGAATTGAATACTGTCAATCAGCAGCTTGATTTTAAACCTGTTAAGATATTTAAAATGAAAAGCATTTATTTAATATCTGGTTGTGAGTCTCATGAGATGTGAGGTTATAGAATAAAATGGAGCATTTGTTGTAGAGATAATTTGATTTTAGCTTTAAGAATTCTCTCGCTCAAGACTAAAATTCTATTAATACAGAAAACTGATGTCTGGTGGGACAACAATTGCTGTCTGCTAATATGGCTAAGAATTACATCTTTAAAATCCCAGTATTGGGGGGGGGGGGGGGGGGGGGGGGTTTGTGGTGTGTCTCTGCAGCCTGTGCGGATATTTAGACATTCAGCCTGATTGTGGACAGAGTTCCGGGCAGAGTGTGCTGGGAGACAGTGAGTATGGGACATGTGTTCAGCTTTATGGCTCGGCTATCTGCGCTCTGCTTGCAGCTCTGCCACTTGTTGCAGCTGCACCAAACAACCCCTGTTCCCACATGGGAGAAAAATCGATGTTCTGCCGCTTTGCTTTGACCTTGAACACAGCCCAAACCTTCGCTATGATTTGTGACAGATTGGAAAACTCTGTGTTGATTCAGTTTATCTTATTCTCAGTATTCCGCCTGACACTTAAGTATCCAGTCCTGCATTTCTTTCAGTGGACAGCCTAATTGCGTCTGAGTATAGGGGAGGGGGTTTTAATGATGTAAAACAATAAGGCTGAAGCAGTGTCGCTGTAAAGGGATACCCAGCTCCCCAGCAGCAGGCTGGTGTGCGGAGCGCCCGTGCGCGTCTCTTTAACAGGATCACTTTACAAGCAGCCAAACAAATAGGTCATTATGCAGCACAGCCTCTCTGTCCGCACAGATCCACAGGTTTAAAAGTCTAAAAACATTCAGTTAATATATTGTTACCGGCACGTGTGGCAATGGTCTAGCTCGATGAGACTGAATTGCCAAGTTTTTATTGTCAATTCTGCTTCTAAAGCGCAAATTCAATCTCGGTTTTTAAATAAAATGAATTTGAACAGACATGACATAATACTGGAAATATTTAGGATGGAAAGAATCACCTTTTCCGTGAAGCTTCAGGAAAACCAATTTGATCATGCTTTCGTATAATCCCTGCTGTTTGCTTTTCCTTAACACTGAAAACACCCCGTGTCTAATGTTTCATTTATTTATTACTATTGGTTTATTTTATTTATTTCTTTTCTTGTTTATTTACTAAGTTATTATACGTTGGTTTGTTTGCTGTTTTTGGGTCAATGAAAAAGATTGACTGTCAAAATGTTATGAATACTGTGATCCCAAATAAAGAACTACACATTCATTATTTTCTGAGGTTTAGAAAAAAACTTGTTCATTTGTGGACACCAATTGGACATTTATTATAGAAAAAAAATATTTCTGGGTGTGAACAAATGTCATACATTTTTATTAGGTTTTCCCTTTTAAAAACACTCTCCATTGTGATAAAAATATAAAAATCATACTTGAAATGATTAACGTTTAATCTAAGCACACTATATCCATTTAAGTTCAACAGGTTTGGTTTTAGTCTTTAATAAAACATGTCTGTAAACTTCCTGTTATGATTCAGCCTTTGTCAGTTTAGTATAAAGACATACAACAAGCCCTCTTGGATCCCATCTCTACCGGGATCATTCGGGGGGGGGGGGGGGGGGGTCGCACTTTTGGCCACCTGCCCTGCAGCACCTGCTAAACGATACCTTCTCTCTGCGCATGCGTAATAGTTGGCCAAAATCCCAACGCAGTCTCGCCTGTCAACCAATTGTGTTGCAATCTGTCCAGAGATAAAGTCAGAGCGGCGTGGAGAGGGTGAAGTGAAGTGGAGGATTTTCAGAGACGCAGCAGCGAAACACTGAAGGAGAGTAAACATGCCGAGGTCTTTCCTGGTGAAGAGTAAACGGGCCCACAGCTACCACCAGCCCCGGTACCTGGACGATGAGTACAATAGGCTGGACACGATTCTGGCACACGTGTGCGCAGGTAGGTTCACTTGTGCGTAATTACGCACAGAAATGATTGAATAACGCAAAAAAGAGCGATCCGTGGAATGTATCCATATGTTGTCCTCATCGACGTAGTATATGTTTTCCCCCTATCCTGCACATTAACTGCCATTGCTCTCCTCTGTTGTCACTAGAAACCAAATCTCAGGCGGAGTTTGAGTCCACTTTGGAGCTGAAGGAGGATGTGAGCGGCGGCGCTGACAGGCTGCCCCCCGGGGCCAGGCTGCTTTCCCCGGGGTCGCTGTCCTCCAGCTCCCCGCTGAGCTGCGGAAGCAGTGTGTGTGACCGATCCTCTGACTGTGATTACTGGCGTCCCCCGTCCCCATCCTCCTCACCAGGTCTGTGGATATGTTTTTCAGATTTGTTTGTTAGAATTGATTTTAAACGCAAGAAGAGACAAAGCATCGTTTGTTAGTGTTTGTCCCATTTGACTTGTGATCTTTTAGACACGATAGTTTACATACAATTTCATTTTATAATTTGTAACAGTTGTCATGAATCCATATCCGCGTTATGATTGGGTACAATGTTTTGAAAATGTTTAGCACCGTTGCCCTAATATCCTGGTAATTTTGGATTATCATAAAGGGGAACCAAAACAAATATATTGTCACTCTCTGGGTGTCGGAAGAGGGACACAAGCCTTTAATAAATCATCACTTATAAATACGATTGTCCACTCACATTAATTCTATATTATTCTCCAGATTCCGAGAAATGCTGCACTCCAGCAGATGACGGGAACCACTTCGACTCCCCGCTCTTTCCTTGCTCCTGGACGGCGTATTCGGGCTCGGAGCTGAGACATCTGGTCCAGGGGCCATATCATCGCCACCTCCAGGGCCACAGAGAGCTTCACTCACCCAGTGGCCTCTACGGTGCAGAGGACAGCGGTACAGAGACTCTTTACGCACAGCGGGGCCCGCTCTCCGGATGCTACCAGCACTTTCCTTCAACGGCCCACCAGATGTGCAGGATGCGGGACGGGGACGAGCTGAGTGTGGATGTTAAGCAGAAACCTCGCGTCGCGGAAATCAAGTCTGAAAATGATTTTGTCTGCTCTAACATCGAGTCCAGTGAATCCTTTAAATGCATGAAATGTTCCAAGGTAGGCCCAAAACCACATCCGTCCTATTATTTTTTGAGATTGTTGATATTTTAGAAATTATTTTAGTCGTTTTTTATTAGTAACCATTGTACCAAAATGTAATACAGATGTCATTCCACACGTACAAAGTGTGTGATCAGAATACATTCCGCAGTTTTTAAGTTTAATGTCGAATTAAAAATCACCGTATTCTTCTAAAGGTGTTTTCAACACCTCATGGGTTGGAGGTGCACGTGCGGCGGTCACACAGCGGCACGCGGCCGTTTGAGTGCGGAATCTGCGGGAAAACCTTCGGACACGCAGTGAGCCTGGATCAGCACAGGGCAGTTCACTCGCAGGTAGGCCTCTCGCTGGAAGTAAAATCTGCTATAACTCTCAAGGCCCACATACTGTGCGTAAAGGGCCCAGATTGCATATTTCCAAACAACATTTCACACTTTTGCGGTTTTACTGTTTTTCTGCAGATAAATCTTATGTATTTAAAGCCTTCCACCATGACATGGTGCATTTTCTTTTTTAAGGAGAGGAGCTTCAGCTGTAAAATCTGCGGGAAAAGCTTCAAGCGCTCCTCCACACTGTCCACGCACCTGCTCATCCACTCGGACACGCGGCCTTATCCGTGCCAGTACTGCGGGAAGAGGTTCCACCAAAAGTCAGACATGAAGAAACACACTTTCATCCACACAGGTAAACACTGCAATAACAAATTAAATGCCTCATTGTGCGTAAAACGCCTCTATGTGGACACGTTCTTATTGTGTGATCTCGTTTGTGCTGCAGGTGAGAAGCCGCACAAGTGTCAGGTGTGTGGGAAGGCCTTCAGTCAGAGCTCTAACCTCATCACGCACAGCAGGAAACACACAGGCTTCAAACCGTTCGGCTGCGACCTGTGCGGGAAGGGTTTCCAGAGGAAGGTGGACCTGCGGAGGCACAAGGAGACGCAGCACGGACTCAAATGAGCAGACTTCCATGCTTCAGCACTTTACTGTACTCTATTTATATGGTCATGATTTATTTTTATTCTATTGTTTGTTGCATTGGCCTGTATTATGTTGAATGTAGTTGATTATTTAGCCTGAGTTATTATTGATGATTTCATGGAAATAAACGTTTATTTATCGAGTGTGCTTTTACATTATTATTGACATGTATGACATTCTATAGGCTGTAAACAATGCTTAAAAAAGGATGATGCTCTTTTGTTATGTTTTCTGAAATTACTTTAAAAAATATATAAATAAATCCTTTGTTATTTGGCCGATATGTCAGGGACTAAACGTGAATTTTTCGAGCTCAGTTTTATTTTATTTTTAAAATTGGAATTGACAAGCCTTTAATTCCAGCTTTTCTACATTTATTCTGTTTTCAAATTATTATACAGCATCTCACATACTGAAACGTTGACTTCAATTAAATGTATTATGTCAACGAGTTCCACATGATTGTTTCAGGTTAGTTGAAAGCAATAATATTAAGTTGAACCTGAAATGTTATATTAAACTTAATATTATTTTCATCTTAATACAGTTGAGTGTTATCTGTTGACATCATATATTTAAATGAAGTCAACGTTTCAGTTTTTTCAGTCCACACCATGCAGACATTTTTAAGGTTTGGACAATAACCTCTTTAAAATAATGTTAAATCCACAGATTGTAGGAACGTTGTAAGAAACGAGAAGCGGTGTTAATCTAAGCAGGCCATCAATCACATCCCCAATCTGCATGACAGCACAAAGTTATATCTCCTCTCTTAAAAAGAAAAACGTTTTGCTGCGTGCGCCACCTGCTCAAAACCAAATATCTTCAGACACACATTGTCAACATACCCATATAACAAACGTCATTAGGGTGTCATAAAGCTCCACGTGAAGGAAGTCTGAGAAACTTTTATTGCAGCACAGGCTCCATAAGCAGCGTGTCCACATGGTGTTTTCGGGGGGAAAGCTGGGTGTGATTTATTTGGCTCTGCAGAGGTTAAACATCCACAGCTCTAAAACTTCAAGGATGTGATTTGCACACATCGCACCACAGATTGTAGACATGCTGTACTGTAATGCTGCTGGACAGAATCAACAGTATAACAGCCTGCAGAGCAGCGGTGGGGGGGTAATCAGATCCTTTATCCAAGTATAGGTATGCAAGTAATCATAAAAATGTACTGAAGCTAAAATGCACAAAAGAACCCTGGGACTTTTTGCTATTATATTACTTAGTTAATAATAATTCATCAATATAAAAGCAGGATGTAACTGCTATTGTTAGCAAGTAACACATTTTCAACTATTTTGTATCATACTATAACTAATGCTTTTTTTATTATACATTTATTTGCAGATTTTCTTTTTCTATTGATTGTTTGGTTTGTAAATAAATAAGAAATAAAAGTGAGAAATGCTGCCAGAAATGATCAGATTCCAAAGTGTTTAAACTAAATGAAAACAAAAGAATAAAGCAGCACATATTTAAATGTCAGAAGCAGCAAACATGGATCAATTTAATTTTGGTCCATTGATTAATATTCATTTACTTGTAAAAACAGATGGTTAGTTTAATTTCAGAAAATTATATATGCTCTTTTCTGCTTTTTCGGGGTTTCCTTTCCTGTAGTGTGTCCGCTTTTGTTTACTTCTCTAGAAAACTGTAGCAATACTGTGGCGCTGATCCTGTATATAAGAAATATCAATTCTCACGAGAACATGACGCCCGTATACAAGACGTCGCTGCAGACGTAAACAACACAACATATGTTTTTCCCGGCATCACTTAAACATTTTACAGGAAACATTTTGGTACGAGGGCACACGCCGAAAGCAAACACGTAAACACTTTTTTCTTAATTTTCCAAGGGGTGGGACATCTCTAAGCGATTGAACAATCACAACAGAGCCGCCCAGCTAACCAATCAGAGCAGACTGGGCTCTGGTTTCAGACAGAGGGTGAAAAGAGGTGCTGCAGCACAGGCAGTATGAGAAAAATAAAGAGCTTTCTGAGCATTAAAGCATGGAGATATGTCACAGGAGAGGCACTAAATACAAATATGAACCTGAAAATGAGCAGAATATGTCCTCTTTAAGACAGAGGGTGCTCAATTTAAGATTAGACCTTGAAGAATTGATCCTGAATTTATTATTATGAGAAAAAGGAAAACTAGAAAGTCACCAGAATACACTTCTTGCTGAAAAAATCCCTCTGGCAATATAATGATGTCTTAATGCAGTGCTGTCTTGTTTTAAAATAGCTACATTTTTCAAGCTCCTCGTTTGTTTTGTGTGCAGAAATCTTAATTTATAAAGTAACTTAAACAGTCAGATGACTGTAGAGCAGTAAAGCAGAACCCTCTGAATAGTGGAGTGGAAGATTAAAATGGCATGAAAAGAAATAATCTCACATCTGTAATTCAGTGCAGAATTCAAGTAAATGTACTTCTAAAGCTGCAGATTGCTGTATCCTAGATCAGAAGTAAATAGATCTGGTAAAAAAAATAAGCTTTTGTTACAAAATAATTATAATCAGGTTTTATTTTATGAAAACAAACTTGATAGTAAATGCAGGATACCCACATTTATATAATCCAGTCAGTGATCCTGAGACAGTATTTATTATTAATACGTCTGTGTGTGTGTGTGTGTGTGTGTGTGTGTGTGTGTGTGTGTGTGTGTGTGTGTGTGTGTGTCAGTGTGCAGGGGCTTTAAACAGCCACACTAAGTCCAGCAGGTCCTGGTCCTGCAGCCCGAGCTCCTCCATCAGTGTGTTCAGATACTTTGCTGACGCTGCCGTCTGCAGGGCCTCCCGCACCCCCAGAGACACCTCGGACAACCTGCAACACAAAATGATACTCAATCACACTTCATGTTATGCATTTTCTGCAACAAAAGGGAACATTAATAATAACAATAACGTTCTTTAGCACACATTTCAATAGCTAAACCTATATTAAGTGCTAAATATGGCTAACGTCCAAAAAAAGGAAACTGGTTTACTGAGTCATACAGATATCTCATGACTAAAGCACTGATCACATCTCTGAAAAACAGTGGTTGAGCTGGGTTCTAGTTCTGACTCAGCAAAGGCACAACTCTGCCCACTGCCCACATGTACCATAGTGTTTACAGTGGTGTTGAAATGCACATCAGTATCATGGTTTCTCACGTTCCAGCTTCACATTGAACCAGGTTACAGATTGTCATGACTCCTCAGTGTCCTGGTAGTGGGGGACTGCAGCAGCAATATTAAGGTTTCTTTAACCATGATTTATTATCTACATGTGAAAACACAAAACCCAGATACTGCAAAAACCTCGACAGGAAGAGGAGGAGGTCCCTTCCTCTCCAAATCAAATGGATGATTAGATCTACTGAAAAAAACCAAACAGTTTGACAGTAAAATGAGTGTTTTTTAAAGCTGTTCAACTGATGTTTCCCAGCTTGTTCTTCATAACCTAAAGTTCCAGACCAGATCAGAAAAAAAGTGGAGGTTTTTTTTCTCCTGAATATATATCTTTTAATTATAATTTTGAGTGGATACAAAAAGTATTTACGATAAATAAATAATACTAAAACATAAAAATAAATGAAAATACTAAAAACAAATTGTATTGTTGAATGACACTTCTGTATAATAATAATACATTTTACTTAGAGGTGCCCCCCCCCCCCCCGTACAAAGTACACAACAAAAAACAAAAACAAGACAGTATAATGGATAAAAACAGAGGACGTGTGATGTATGCGAAAAAAGGGATCCAACTATCACACAACCCATATTCTCCAGGGATAAAGTAAGTATTTCTGATGAGGAGTAACATGATTAGCATCTGAGTGTCATCATTCTTGCACAGTGTCACATTTGAACAGAAAATGTAAACTAAATCAGCACAGAAAGTGTTTACCTCCAGCTCTAAATCCAGCTTGCAACCTTCTACCTGATCTCCGTCACCTCTCCAACACCCGTCCCTCCCCTCCCTCCCCTGTCCTCTCTACCTGTGTGGAGGCTGCCTGATCTCCGGTTCACCCCGGGGTCTAGTGTTGCAGGGGGAGCATCCATTATTCAGCCGGCCTCAACAATAGAGGCCAGACTAGCCCCACAGCTGCCGTGCAGCAGACAGATAGAGCGCCACCAAATTATTCATGATGGAGGAATGGGAGGATGGAGAAGCTGGAATCATAGAGAACCAGCGGGACATCTGACAACGACAGTAAATGTTTCCAAAAGGGACGATTATCAAAAACGGATAACACAACTATCTGGACGGTAGTCATCATGTGGATCGTCATGCTACTACATGTAATGACTTTAGGTTATTAAGGGGTACATAGATCAGACAAAATCTGTGTTTAAAAAAAGGGTTAAATTGAGCTTCTACTGACTTAAAGAGGCCCTATTCTGCTCATATCAGGTTCATGTTTGTATGTAGTGTCTCTCCTGGGACATGTCTCCATGCTTTAATGTTCAAAAAGTTCTTTATGTTTCTCATACTGCCTGTGCTGCAGCACCTCTTTTCACCCTCTGTCTAAAACCAGAGCCCAGTCTGCTCTGATTGGTTAGCTGGCTGGCTCTGTTGGGATTAGTCAACCGCTTAGAGATGTCCCGCTCCTTAGCCTATCACAAACAATGTGTTATCCTATAGAGGCATCATAATGTCACTAAGATCCAGAAGTAAACAAAAGAGTCCAAGGTGTTAAGCAGGGGGAGTGTGTGGGAGACACACTCCGTCTGGGTGGAACTTTAGGATTTTAGCCTTTGTAGACCATTTATATGCACTAAAACATATGTAACACACTATACAGGAGAGGGAAAACCCCCCAAAACATCATAGGGCCTCTTTAATATTTATCTTTCAACGTCACAAGAGCCCTACGATCGAGTAAAGTCACAAAGTCTCCCCCTCAGATAGGTTGAAAAAGTCTCATCAGCACATCCCATTACCAGCATTTGTGTTGGATTATAATGCTAAATCTATTTTGTCCAACAAAAAAACGTAATAAATCCATTTTATAATGTCCTGAGGCTCCCATGCATTAAAAGTCATAGAGTTGTGGACCGCCATGTTCCTCACCTGGTAAAACTAGCGGCCCATGCTCAGTCCCTGGAGGACCCAGGTTCAAATCCAGCCTCGGACCTTTTACACGTCTCCCCTGTCAAAACTGTGACTCTCCAATAAAGGCTAACCCGTCCCAAAGTAAACAGCACTCAGTATATCATGTTGTTGTGTTATTGCAAACTGACCTGGGGCCAGTGTTGGAGTCATAAATCAGAGTCAGCCGGGCATCAGGTGAAAGTTTTCCCAGGCAGAGCAATTTAAAGAGCTGGGATGTATACAAACTCAACTGTGAGTGTGTTTAAAGGGCTGCTTCTGTGTGTGTGTGTGTGTTCTCTCTCCTGGATCACGGATCTGGATGGGGGCAATCAGGTGGAGATAAGGCTATGAGGAGTCTGTGTGTACTCAGGCGGGAGCAGCACGGAACTGTCCATGAACTGCCAACACACACACACACACACACACACACACACACACACACACACACACACACACACACACACACACACACACACACACACACACACACACACACACACACACACACACACACACACACACACACACACACACACACACACACACACACACACACACACACACACACACACACACACACACACACACACACACACACACACACACACACACACACACACACACACACACACACACACACACACACACACTAAAGGGTCTCGTCTAAAGCAGCATGAAGCTCTGAAGCTGGAATTACAGTCACATGGGACAGTTTTCTTCTTTGGATGAAGAATAGAAGCTTTGATTTAAGCATCCATATATTAAACGGTAACATTTCAGTATTAAAATGTCTAAAAATAACTAGACTACATATTTTGTTGAGTTGTGTACTTGCTTTTCCCAGATGTGTCCAGGATTGTTCAAACTAAGGGACCTAAATGACAGATTTCTGCATCTGTTTCTTTGATTGTGCCTGTAATGGCGACCTATCCCCTAGTGTTGTAGTTGTCTGCTAGAAGGGCCCTACATTTACTGTATACTCACCTTTAAGTCACATTTTTTACGATACACTTTTAATAACTAAGTGATTTTTTTACCTTGTTTTTACCGGTAACTTCTGTGTCCATTTCTTTTGGAAATAAGGGGCCTGTGTGGGTAGTTCGGCTCCTGGTAAAAACCTTCTTAACCTTACCAGAGACACATTAACCATGAACATTTTGGCATAACTGCTACTTAAATAACTGTAATTCATATACTGCCATATGTATATATGTTTTCTGCTACTGTAATATATTGTGGAAAATGATCTAGAACATTTTATATTGAGTATTTTTGTGGTTCATGTCCTTCATACTGTAGATATGTACATAGCCTTGCTGCTGTTTGTTTTTACTGCCATTTTATTTTATTATGTAATACTCTCTTCCACCTTTAAAGATTTTAATGCCTGTACACAAAATAAGTTCCCAATTTGGGATCAATAATATTCTAATATAGGTTAAGCAGCAGATCTCTCTGTGTTGCTCATAGCAGAGATCTGTTTAAGTCCAAGCAGTGTTGTGGAATCACTGATTTTGAAGACGATCTGCTTTACTGGTTTCAGATCATCTGGGCTGCTTGTTTTGAGAGAGTTCAGACTTCTTCCTAAAAACCTCTGGATCGATGAACACTGAAGGAACTTTAATTCCATGATACTTCCCCATGCCACCAAACTCTGTCTTCTTTATTGTTAAGATCCTAGTGACAGAAAATTAAACATTGGGTGTTCTCAGTATAAAATGATGGCAGAACACTAATTATACTAAAGTATTCCATTTCATTTATCATTAAAGGGTGCTTTTTACTTTCATGTCTTTCGTCTTTCAAATGTAAAACATGCTGTTTATTTCAGCTTTATTCATTTCATTTGACCTCTGAGCTTATTCTTTATAAGCTACACTAGGTTAATACAATCTCACACACACACACACACACACACACACACACACACACACACACACACACACACACACACACACACACACACACACACACACACACACACACACACACACACACACACACACACACACACACACACACACACACACACACACACACACACACACACACACACACACACACACACACACACACACACACACTAGCTGGATGGGTGTATTTCTTGGAAACAACTGCACTTAAATTCTGGTCATCATGTTTAGTCTTTCTATAAATTCCTCTACAACTGCATCACCATTTCATCCCCTTCACACTCCATTAACACACACACACACACACACACACACACACACACACACACAACTTACAGATGGAGAAGCACGACAGCTATGAGTGTCCACTCTGAAGTTTTGTGGATGATGTTTGTGTTGCTGAACCTGCAGTGTGAAGACAAAAACAAACAAAAGGTCAAACATAGATTTATGTGCTGTAAAGTCATGTGTGTATACGCTACACATATCTCACCTCAGGATCTGGGTTAACACACACACACACACATAACTCTAACAACCTTTCAAGGCAGGCGTCAAAAATCACCCGATTGTGACGCTAAGTGAAACAGGGAAACAGAATGAGCCCCCGGCTGCAGCGAGCGCCACACACACTGCCTGTAATAGAGCTGTGATGTGTGTGTGTGTGACAGCGCTGTGCATATCCTCTGGGTTAGCCTCTTGTCAGCGGGGCCTCTGGCAGCAGAAAGGAGAATTCCTGGAAGCAGGGCCGTGGAGGTGCCCTCTCTGCACAGTGATTTAATAGCTCTGCTGCTGAAAACATGCTAACCAGCCAATGGGAACGCAGAGTGCTTCTATGGCAGGAAATGTTCCATTCTGGGGAGAGTTCTAAAGAACCGCCATACTGACTAACACAGGGCAAGGAAAATTTAAATACCATTTCTATTAGTGCTGCTTGATATAAGGGAAATATACAATGATGCTGAATATCACGATACGTACATTACTTGAAATATAGAAATAGATAATAAAGTGGAGGTGCAGTTTAGTGCATATTAGTTGCTTTCCATATACTGCGTAAATAAAGAAAGGAAATTAGCAATTTTCTATAGTTGGAACATTGATCTGCGTGATGTTTGTGTTTGTTTTTTTTGTTTCTTTCCCTTGACTGTCAAGTGGGAACTAAGTATTTTTTGTACGTTTTTGTGTTTCTCTTATTTTCCTATGACAGACCATCTATTTCTATTTTATTTTGAGAAAGGGGCAGGTGATACAAGATTATTGCCTTCTAACTGCTCCTTTTCGGGTATGGTGTGTTTACAGACATGATTTGTGATCTGTGTATCCAATGTAGTTTCTTCAATTAAACTGTGCTTGTTCTTTTTTAAGCATTACTTAAATATACCCTAACCATTGTTATTAAGCACCTCTGCTTTACCTGCAGTGACACGTCCATATTATAGCCGTGGGAAATAAGAACGTCGTTTTGGTTTCTGAAAATTGGTGACTTCATGTTATTGGTCTAACCATATTTAACCTCAGCTGAGTGTAAGAAGCCTGGTACAAAACATATCAATACTGTGTGAAGTGTATTTAATGACATGACTGTGTTTTCTATATGCTTCAGTATCCACCTGGTAAGTAGATCAGGCCAGTGTGTTTTTTTTTTACTTCTTGACAGAGCTTCAAGTGTTATGATAACACAGGGAAATTGCACAGCAAGCCAATACATCTATTGAACATGACAGAAATGCACATTTCAAAATGCCTGGTCAATAAATACTGAATTGTGACGTGTTCTTATTTAAAATAGACATTAGGATTTCACATTGTAAGAGAAAGCCCAGCTGTTGAACAATATGAGGAATATGGAAAGAAAGCACCCCAAGAGAATATATAAACATCTCATAATTGATGAATTAACTACAGCTGTGCTTCTAAAAATGCTACAGAGTTGTTAAAACGTCTTGTTATTTTTTAATGCGTCCTGAAGGGGGCGCCCATGTTCCTTATCACAGTTCTCCACACTGCTGAGGGGTTCAAACAAACTCCAGCTAGCTTTAGGATAAAAATCAGCTCCTATCGTCTATTCCAGTCTACTATTCCTTGACCTTTGCGTGAAACATCACGGGGTTAAGGAATAGTGGATAGGAGAATTCAAAAGGACTATGGAAAAGAGACTGTGGTGCTTTGAGAATCCAACTTACACTATCCCACGTATTTATGATGAAGCACGTTATTAATGTGCGTCTGCTGTGGGGAACTACAGCTTCTATAAAGCGGACTACTGAAAGTGCATCTACTCTGCACCGTGCTCTGATGGGGCTGCTTATGCTTTATGAACGAGGACAACAGAGAGACATATATTCTTCATTACAAAGGCTGGAATTGAAATAAAAAAAGTGAAACTTGTGCTGTCCCCCTCACCCCCCGGTCCACATGTATTAACCCACATGAATCCCAATATGTATGATTATATTTAAAATAAATACAAACGTGTTTATTATAAACTAGTTATGCCTTAACCTATCACTTTGAATATCACAATTCAAACATGTTTTAAAACGTTTCAGAAACCCCACACAGCTCAGTAAACGCTGAAATGTGGACTTTATTTGATCATTTCAGTTAAAAGGTTCATATTTCTCCTTTTGATTAATACAGTGCTGAACGTTGAAAAAAGAGCCCTTTATTAAGTAACAGCATACATTTTAAACTGCTTAATAAGCACCGTAACTTTCATGATACACATTTCTCCGTCACGATCGGCTGTTTCCGTGAACGGCCGAATGTAGTGTGATGGTAACTGTTGCCGCCGCAATGCATTGTGGGACAGCATTTTCTCCTTTCCTTTCGTAAAGGAAGGTCCAGTGTTTCCTAAGCTCATTATATAATAAAGGTTATAAAAGTTTCAAAGCTCCTTTCCTATCATCTAGAGAATTCAAACAGCTCTTATCATGGCTGCCACTGAGGTATGTCCGGGTCATTTCACTCCGTTAGGAACCTTCCTAAGATATACTGACTATTCCACCGCAACCTTAGTTTCTCTAGGACTATAACAGTAGTCTCAGGGAGATTGGTGGCCATCTTTGTTGCTGCCAGCAGACTGTTGCAAAGGTTTACAGACAAATGAGTTTTCCCTGCCTTTACACCAAAAAGACAACAACACCAAAATGTTTCTAATTATATTAAGCCAAATGTTGCAATACTTGGATCATAAAGACAGTCTTAATTAAGATGAATCATATATCACAGGAAATATATAATCTGATGATGAAGTGTAGGCCTACTTTACACACAAGGCATCTTTAAAGTTGGGAATGTCTCAATTTCATGAATAAGGCAAGTGGTATTTGGTCATTGGGAGGCATGCAGAATGTTGTACTGATCCTTATATCCCATAAACACATATTTATGCCTTTTGCAAGATGTTAAAAATACATTTTAGAGACAGATTTCAGGCCTCTTCGGATCGCTGTATCTGTATCTGAGTGTGCTTCACTGACCTGAAGGTCCTGACCAGGTTGTTGAGGTCACTGGAGACGTCAGTCATGGTGAGACGCAGAGAACCCACAATGTTTCTGAGGCTGCAACACAGACACAAAGATGAGGCACAGGGACAGAAACACTGCATAGTATATGTAAACTAAAACATATTCCTGTGAGAGTGAATGAGACTTCTATTGTCCAGCAGCTTGATAACTCATGGAATGGCTCTCTGAGTGCACGGCAGTTATTTCGCCCTGTGTGTGAAGGAGCTTTAAGTTGTAATGTGGGAACAACATGGCTGCTAAACAACACGTGGATAGCTGTTCCTGAGACTTTCTTATTCCAATATTATTTCCCAGTCAGGAACATATTATTTAGATTATTTGGAGACCATACGAATCCCGCCGTTTAAACAAAGTGAATTGGATCTGCTTCTTAATTTATTCAACAGGCTTTCCTTTGTCCATACTAAAACCCTTTACCAAGTTTAGTTCAAATTGGTCTGTTTATTTTTACGTTATCCTGCTGACCGATACAAAACTGATAACTAACCAATCCCTCCTTTGCAGCGGAAACTTTAAAATGCAAAAAGCTGGAAAAAAAAGAATCAGAAAATCCCCACAAACACACACCAGCTGCTGAGCTTCTCCACTGTGATCCGTTTCTGGATGAGGTGCTGAGCGTGAGAGTCCACGACTGGCAGAGTGGGATCCTGGACCATCAGCTGCTGAGAGATCAAAAATCATTTAATAATAAACCTACTCGCATCAGCGTAGACAGACATGTTAAATCAGTGGTTTGATAAGGATTTCATTCTCTTAGGTACAATTCAACTCAATTCTTCAACATCCTGGTTGGGTAACCTGCCTTTAAAGAGCAGGAACTCTCTCAGTCAGATCATACAGTGGTCTAGCATAATGATTGGTCAGCTTAACCTGGAGTTCAGACAGTGACAGCGGTTGTCCAGCTCCCTATAGAATGATCACTCCCACCCTCAGAATGTAAACTCCTTCCTTCTGGCTGGGGGTTAGTTGTCCCAAAGCGTAGAACAAAGCGATATGAGAACAGCTTTATTCTAGCAGCTATCGCACAAAGGAATAAGTTCCACAGATGCCAATTTATTTATTTATTAACTTCCAATGCCCACATTTGTACTAGTGGTTTTTAGAAGTGACAGAGCAGGGTGTACTTCTATTAGAGATGTGTCTGTTGTTTTTAGAATGTGCTTCAGGATGGATCCCTTGTCTTTTTATCTGAATACTCAATCTCCCTACTACTACCTACTAATAAATAACCTGAACCTGAAGTCCCAAACATCTGAAAACTGTTCTCCATGCATTCATCACTAGCAGATTAGATGACTGTCTCTTTCCTGCCTCATTAAAAACTGCCAGAAATGTTGATCTGACTGGGAAGCATGACCACACCTCACGGATCCTGGCTTCCCTTCACTGGTTGCTATAACATTTAAAAATGTCATTGCTTACTTACAAATCTGTGAGGCTATGTATCCCCTCCCACACCATGAGATCCTTCCTTCATCCTCCTCTTTTTGTCTGTTTAGTTGCTGTTTTTTCGTTTATTAAAAGGTGTTCTGTTTTTATGTGAAACCATGTTGTAAGTCTGTTTAAAAAAGTGCTGCATGGATGAAGTTTATTATTACTTTAATTAATACTACGTCCCAATTACAGTTTAAAGGGGCAAATATGCTCATCTTCAGGTTCATATTAGTATGTAGTGCCTCTACTGGGACATGTCTCCATGCTTTAATGTTCAAAAAGCTCTTTATGTTTCTCATACTGCCTGTGCTGCAGCACCTGTGCCCAGTCTGCTGTGATTGGTTAGCTGGGCGGCTCTGTTGTGATAAGTCAACCTCTTGGAGATGTCCCGCCCCTTAGGCTATCACGTACAATGTGTTGGAGTGCTGTGATGTCACTTACAAAGAGGTTTCATATAGTGCCTCCATGTCGCCACTGATTCTCCCTTCATTTCCAACCCTCCTCTCTCCTTCCCTCACCTTGCTTCCTTGCTGCTGCTCTTCCTCCTCCTTCCTGCTGCCTTTATAGAACTCCCTGACTTTGATCATGGCCTGCTGGGTCTCCTGCCTCAGCGTCTGGTAGTCTGGAGCCGCAGCAGACGGTCTCTTCTCCTCCCGATCATCATCCTCATCTTCAAGGTCGTCTTCATCCAGCTCCTCCTCCTTCTCTTTATCCTCTTCTTCTTCTTCTTCTTCTTTAACACCAGCAATAGCCGAGCTGTGTGAGTGGTCAGTGCCGTACAGGAACTTCAGCGTGTGCTCTGTCCTCCACTCCTTCAGCGTTCTCCTCAGCCTCTCCAGCAGATTGAGCCTGATGGAGTCGGGTTTGGCAGCAGCGTGGTGTTTAAGGAGATCTCGAAGCCCGGCTGCACCTCTCTTGCTCATCCCCACCTGGGTGATGTTGAGGCCTGGCTGGATGTTCGATGTGGTATCATCCTGATTACTGTGGATCAGGGTTGAAGCTGAGCTGTATGAGTCTTCACAACGTGCAGAAGCAATAAGATGTGTGTGTTCTGCTTGTGGTGTTGAGTGAACAGTTGGAGGAGCGGCGTGAGTCTCAGTTAAATTGTACAAATTCAGCTTGGCTATAGCCTCTTCAATGCTGGGTTCTTCCTCTGGCTCTCCATTTGGTTTGTCTGTATTTAAAGATGGCGGCTGTTTTTCAGCATCAGTTTCTGTTGGTGATTCTTGTTTCCTTCTCCTCTCCGTCTTCACTTGATCTTCTTTCTGGTCTTCATCCATGCGTTTAGGCAGGTCGCCCCAGTGCACCCTGGGTCCCTGTCGCTTGGAAACCACGCTGGAGACAAAGTCCTGCTCGTGCCCGATGTCGCTGCTTTCACTGAAGGGATGGCCAGGGTCATCAGGACCCTGCTCAGAGTTGATAGGCTCCTCTGAAGGAGCAACATTCTCGATGTCCTCCTCTTTCAGACGCTCCACCGTCAACCTCACCTCCTCACCAGAACTCCCGCTAGAAAAGACAGAAGAATGCCTGTTATAGGACTTGTGGTGGAGGGGAGGACACTGACCAGACTGTTATCTATCATGGATAACCCCACCCACCCTCTCCACCTGCAGCGGGACAGACAGCAGAGCTCCTGCTCCAACAGAGTGCTCAAGCTCCACTGTCACAAGGACAGATTCAGGAGAACATTCCTGCCTACTGCCATAACACTCTATAACAATTCACCCCTGGCTGGCAGAGAACTCTCTCATCCACAGCTTCTATTGCACTACTGGACTTGAACCCACGCTGTACATTTCACATTTAGATTCTATTTAATATTCCATTCCTCAAACACTTAAATATACAATATCCTACTTTATATTTTGTATGTATATTTTATAAATTGGGATTGCTATTTTGTTTTTATTGAGCTGCTGCAATGCAAAAACTTCCCAAACTGGGATCAATAAAGTACTTATCTATCTATTCATCTTATATAATATTTAGAAAATGATAGAAGAACAAGTGTTCATTAGTTAGTTGATTCTGCTCTAAATTATTGAGATATTTTAGTAAAAACTAAAAATGCATAATATTGAATATTTTGGCACTTAATCAAAAAAGGCAGAGTATGGTGATGTTGTGAAGTAGCATAGCATCATGGGAGTTTTTCAGTTCAGTCAACTTCTCCCAGGAAGGATTATTTTGTTCTTCATATAATTTAATTTAAAATAAATCGGTGTTTCTTTTATCACTAATTGGTGGATATAGGATGGAGGGTCTGTACTTGTTAATTTAAGGTAGAGATATTGAGTAAGTTTAAACAAGGAGCTGAATTATTCACAGAGGAATCCTCTTCTTGAAAACAACTGGATCCAGTGAAAACGCTGAATAAAAAAACAAAAAAATCCATGTTTTGGCTGCTGCAAACGTCTGCTCAGGTGTAAACATTTTTTGAACAATGTGGGATTATGCAAGTACACACGGAATATGAAATACAGGTCTAGTTGTTTTTATAATATCTTTAATAAGATACATACCCATCTCCTTTCTTCATCAATTTAATTTCTGGAGGACTGTCAGTGATTTAAAAGAAGTAAAACACACAGTTTTAGTACAAGATAACATAAGATGTACCTTTGTTAATCCCCGTGGGGAAATTCAAGTGTTTATGCAGCAACAGAGAAGAGTAGTACAGTGTGTAGTAGAAGTATGTACAATATTATGATATTTAATCATCAGTTGATAGAAGAGTACACCTACCTCTCATGATGCCTGAGCCACAGAGGGGAGGTGGATATCTGCAGCTCAAACTCTTTGGAGGCTTTGTAGCAGAAGTTACTACAATAACACTGATCACAAGAGGGAGGTGCAAAAATAACATGTTCTTAACCGTTCATGAGAAATAAATCTTTATGATACTTGAATTTGTTATCCATGAAGTCCTTACCTTGCGCTCTGTGATGTCGTACACCTTATTGGTCTTTGTCGATATTTTATACCGTTGAGTTGGGATCTATAAAATGAACAGAGTCAGTTTGGAAGAATAAAACAGCAGAGACACAACGACGTTTAATGTTTGAGTTTAATTGTAAAGGCTCTTACCTTGCCCAGTTTATTTGAACATATGGGATAAGCACACATCTTAGCGATGAACCTCTCCTCCACAACATCTTTGTAATTAGTAGGAGTGATGAACTTCGCCTGCGGAGAAAGGAGACGATAAAAACAAATGTGACTATTTTAAACAATACAAAAAAAGAGAAAGTCCACGGCTTTCACCATGACAGATATCTGGTTCTGGATTGAATACTTCTCACAGAGAGCCAAACAATGACACATCAGTATTTGACAGTGAAAACACAAACAAATACAAAATCAGTGGGCTTATGTTCCCTTTTAACACGAGGGGGATGGTTTTAGACATTTTTAGCGCATTAATGTTTACAATATTTATGGTTGAAATGTCTTTATTTATGTAAATAAATAAAATCATTCAGCCACCAGGTGATAATTCTAAATACAATGAATTAAAAAGCAGTATTGGCATCAGACAGTGTGTACTAATTTCCAATATTAATGTTATCCCTGCTGAGTCCATACAAGTCAATTAATCTGTTAGTTGTTAGCCCTAATTTCATTTAAATGTATGAAACCCCTGGGATTACATTTAAAATGCACCATTAATACAATGACAATATTTTAAGCCTCACCTTTACTGATCAACATAGTTCATATCTTTTATTGTTGACAGACCCATGTTTTAGGACATATTCCACAAAGGAAAAGGCTAATTTAATCTGGATTGAAATTCAAGTCCAAAGAAAATTACAAGATCGACATTCAAGTGGATGCGCAGTGTCATAGGAACAGGGTGATGTCAGGAAGAAATATCTCATGACATGGCAGGCATGACTGTTCAAAGCTTGGGCAATGTCCGGCAGATGTCTCACGCTAGACTATTTCGGCGTGAACTGTGTGCTGGAGTTCTTGTTGATCTAGCACAAAAGTGAACTGACATGATACCTACACAGTCAACCAGGAAGTCTTCTGCCACATTGTCCTCCAGGAGACGCTCCACTATCCTCAGGGCTCTCTTCTCCAGATCAAGCTGCTCCCTCAATTTTTCCTTCACTATCTCTCTCCTGACAGAAGACAGATCACACGTTAGAGGAAGTGCTGTTACTAATGACATACAAATACAAGTTTGCCCATAAAGAGATTAAAGTGAAGGGGAAAACCATCAGAGTACAGTCTGAATGATAAGTGTCTGCAAATGTACAAAACTCAACTCTATCTGGCTCCTCCAACACAGACTTCAAATGTAAAACATGCCATTTCTCACCTTCTTGCTTCTTCTTCTTCGGCAGGCATTGCTTTGACGCGTCTCCCCCCTGCCGCACAAACATGTTTACATTATTAAAATCAGATAGTAAAAAAGTTTCAGATCCCCTACTAAAGTAGAAGTACTAATAAAACACTGTACAAAGAACTTCATTATCAGTAAAAGTACTCCATTGAGAATAGTACTATCATACTTAAGGTATTTAAGTATGATCAGGAAAATGTATTTGAAGTAAAATAAAAATAATAAAATAATTTAAATACATTCAAATATGTATATTGCAAAAGCACCGAATCTTCACCCTTTAGACTGGAACTATAAACATTTGTATATAAAAAAAACGACTTAAACTATTTGCTTTCAGTGTTTTATTTTTAAATACACAGTTTAATCAACATATATTCTTCTGCCCTCAGCTATATGTGGTGCTACACAGCCTAGACAGCGAGTTAAACAAACTGATCCAAGGAGTCTGAAGAGGCTTTCAGAGCGTTTACTTGACACAGTATTCTTGTGAAACTGCAAAAAATACAAAAATACAAAATAAAGATCTGTTTTCAATCTACTTGCATTGTTAACCTACTCTAGCATTACGCTATCTAATTTATGCTACAACAAAGGACCAGTTCAATGCTAAGCTCCACCGAATTGCTAGCTAGCACAACATGTTGTTTCATTACATTACAAACATGAATATATATGCTAAAATTAACCCAAGCACATATAGTTGACCTAGTTACAAAATGACTACTTACAGATTGTCCTGTATCGAGTGCATTGCGAGCAACAGAAACAGCACGTCTTTCTCCCTCGTTTACCGTTTGCACACTAACCACACTGAACGTAACTTACTGACTAAATTAAAACCGATACCTAACTTGGCCACTAGATGGCAGTATTTGACCACATAATAGGCGATTTTAGCAACAAACCTAGAGACAGAATACTCCCCGCTTGACATCTTAAGGATGTCACCCAAACAAACTTATGTAGAATATTTGAAAAGGATATAAAAGGAGTTCAAAGTCTCTTAAGCAGTGTCCTTAGAAACCAGAAGGACGACTTCACTTATAGGCCGTAGGAAGAGTCTCTGTTCGCCCTTCCGCATGACTTTGACCTCTATTTTCCTGACTCTGCCATCCTCACTGAAAAAGGTTTTGTTGACGAGTCCGATGGGCCAGTCATTCCTCTTCTCCTGACCATCCTTCAGCAGGACCACGTCTCCTTCTTGTAGGTTCGGTCTCGGTGTCCGCCATATCCGTCGGTCTTGGAGCCCGCTGATGTATTCTTTTCGCCATCGTGCCCAGAAGACCTCAGCCATGTACTGCACGCGCCGCCACTGCCCTCTGAAGAGGTCACGGCTTTCAAACTGGCCTGGTGGTGCTGGTGACGTGCCATACTTTTGTGTGAGCAGCATGGCAGGGGTGAGAATCACAGGGTGCTCTGGATCTGTGGAAACTGTTGTAAGGGGCCTTGCGTTCACTATTGCTGTTACTTCAGCCATGAATGTTACTAACACCTCATGAGTTAGCTTTGCATGCCCATGTTGCAGTAGAATCGCATCCAGGATTCGGCGAGCAACTCCAATCATGCGTTCCCAGGATCCGGCCATGTGTGACGCATGAGGAGGATTAAACAGCCACTGGCAACCGTTGTCTTCAAGGTAAGTTTCGATGTTTTTGTTGTGGCATCCGTTCTTGTCAATCTGCAGCTCTTTGCAGGCGCTCACAAAGTTGGTCCCACAATCAGATCTGAGCAGCTTCGCAGCACCTCTGATCGCTAAGAACCGGCGCAGAGCATTTATGAATGATGATGTGTCCATTGATTCTATGATTTCAATATGTATGGCACGTATACTCATACATGCGAAGATGACCGCCCATCTTTTGGCCTCTGCGTAACCTACTCTTGTCTTCCTTGCTGTGACCAGTCCATGGCCCGAACACATCCAGACCCACATATGTGAATGGAGGGTCTGAACGTAGTCTGTCCTTAGGCAGGTCAGCCATGAGCTGCTCTTCTTGCTTGCCTCTTAGCCTGCGGCATGTGACGCAATTGAAGATTGTGCTGCTCACCGCTCTTTCCTCCCACAATCCAAAATCCAGCGGCTCTAACCGCCCCTTCAGTGAAATGTCTGCCCTGGTGGCACACTTTTTCATGGAAGTGCCTGACTATTAGCTCCGTCACATGATGTCTTCCTGGAATAAGAAGAGGATGTGTTTCATCCAAAGTCAGCTGTGCTCTTGTTAGCCGACCTCCCACTCTAAGAAGTCCACTAGTGTCCACAAATGGACTGAGTTTGCTAAGCGGGCTTGCTTTCTTTACAGGCTCATGCCGCTCCAAACATTTTAACTCATCAGAGAATATCTCTCTCTGAACGGCGCGAATGACTGTGACTTTGGCCCGATGAAACTGTTCTTCACCAAACTTCAAGCTACATTCATGCCAGCCGTGACAGACATTCTCTTGCCTGTCTTTGAAGCACTTGGCAATGTGTTGCAGTCTAGCAATGGCTTTCAGCAGAATGTTCCAACTAGAAAATCTTTCAAATCTAGCACTTCCTAGTTTACCTTCTGACAGAGTGGTAGTACAGGTCACGACCTCTGGCCGCAGTTCTGGATCCACGTCGGGTTCGACAAGGCTGAAGGGCTTCCCCTGTTTTTGACTTTGCCTCGGGCTTGTGAGGAAAGCAGGTCCACTCAGCCATGTAGAGAGTGAGAGCTGTTCAGCAGGTAGTGCTCTCGTGGCATGATCAGCTGGATTCAGATGAGTTGGCACAAAATGCCACTGATGCACCTGTGTGGATCGCCTGATACGTTCTACTCGGTTATGGACATAGACATAAAACCGTCTCTTCTCATTAGAGATGTAGCCCAGCACCACTTTTGAGTCTGTAAAGAAGTTCACTTCATCCAAATCAATGTCTAGCTCTTCTTGAACTAATTCTGCTACTTCCACAGCCAGCACTGCAGCGCAGAGCTCCAGTCTCGGGATGGTGATGTCTGGTTTTGGAGCGAGTTTCGCTCTATCGAAGAGGAAGCCCGCTTCACTGTCACCATCAGCGTTGGTAAGCTTCAAATAAGCAACAGCACCCACTGCTTTTATGGATGCATCACAGAAAATGATTACCTCTTTCCTCTGTGCTGCGGACGAAGGGATTGAGGTGTACATCCTTGGGATGCTAAGCTGCTGTAAGTGCTTTAAAGAATCTTTCCATCTTTCCCACATACCTTGCTTCTCTTCTGGCAGCTGTTCGTCCCAGTCACAGACATCAGAAGAGATGTCTCTCAGAATGACACGACCTTCAATGCTGACAGGCACCGCAAAGCCGAGGGGGTCGAACAGGCTGTTGATGACTGATAGCACTCCACGCTTTGTAAATGGCTTCTCATTGGTGGTCACCTGAAACATGAACAGGTCTGTGGACAAGTCCCATCCTAATCCTAGGGTACGCTGCATAGATGGTGTGCTTTGTCCAAGACCCAGGCCCTGTAGTCCGGTGGCCAGATCTTCATCTGGAAAGGCGCTTGTGATAGTCGAACTGTTGGATGAGATCTTGTGCAGGCGTATATTTGATTGTGCCAGCATTTTCTGGGTTCTGCGCAGCACATCAATAGCCTCAGTCTCTGAAGAGAAGGATTTCAATCCATCATCCACATAAAAATGGCGTTCGATGAACATCCTTGCATCACTCCCATAGTCTTCCTCGCCTTCGATGGCAGCCCTTTTTAGCCCATAGATGGCGACTGATGGTGATGGACAATTTCCAAATACATGGACCCTCATTCGAAACTCTGCAATGTCTCCATCCAGGTCGTGGTTCTGAAACCACAAGAACCGAAGGTAATCCCGGTGTTCCTCGTTGACAATGAAATTGTGGAACATTTGCTCAACATCTGCCATCACTGCATAAGGTTCGCGTCTGAATCGGATGAGCACACCGACCAAGGTGTTGTTGAGATCTGGGCCCTTGAGCAGCACATCATTAAGGGATACGTTATTGCATTGAGCGCTGGAGTCGAAGACTATCCTGATTTTTCCAGGCTTTTGTGGATGGTAAATGCCAAAGCTCGGGAGATACCAGCATTCTTGATCAGCACTAATGGGAGGAGCGCGTTCTGCATGGTTCTTCTTAAACATCTTCTCCATAAACTCCACATAATGATCTTTCATCTCTGTGTTCTTTTTCAGCGTCCGACGGAGGGACATTAGACGATGGACGGCTTGACCTCTGTTGTTGGGCAGGCGCTGTCGAGTGGAACGAAAGGGGAGTGGAGCCATCCAGCTATTGGCCTTGTCTTTGTGGAATTCTCTGTTCATGATATCCAGAAATGTCTGGTCTTCTACAGAAAGTGCCAGCTTGTCATCATCGGCTGTTTGCTTGAATATGAGTTTGCCTACATCCTCCTTAGTCTGCGTCTTTTCACCTAGGGGGCAGGTGTCTGTGTACCTCTCCCTGACGTGAATTCTGCTCTCACAGGGGGTGAGGAAACTGGGTCGCCCATTTTCAAGTATGCTGGTCTTGAAAGAACTCACAGTGGGTTTGTGAGCTCCTCTGAGGCAAACGTCCCCTATGATCACCCACCCTAGATCAAGACATTGAGCGTAAGGTGCATCATGTGGGCCGTTCACCTGACTGCGTACCTTGTGTGCCCTGATGATATCCCTGCCTAGGAGGAGAAGGATCTCTGCAGAGGGATCCAGTGGAGGTATCAGAGACGCGATGGGCTTCAGATGAGGGTGATGAGCTGCAGCCTCAGGCGTAGGTATTTCTCTCCTATTATCCGGAATCTGGTTACATTCAGTGAGTGTCGGTAATGGCATAGGTGCTTTCCCATCCATCCCCTCAATGATGAAGCCGTTGACTCTTCTTCCGCTGGTGTTCGTTATGCCAGAGCATGTCTTCATTGTATATGGTAGAGCTTCACTTTGTACGTCAAACATATCAAAAAAGGAAGACCTTGCCAGTGATACATTGCTCTGGTCATCTAACATTGCATACATTTTCTTCTTCTTTTCAGGGAACTTGGTTGGATAAACATAGACCAGGCAAATCTTCGAGCATGACTTTCCCTGTAGCCCCTTTCCACATACCTCTGTGCAACTGGAGGAGGTTTCAATGTAGTGTGGGTTGTCTGGCTCCCCGCCTTGACCCTCTGTAGGTGTCTTTGGATCTTTGACTGACCAGGGCAGTGGGCCAGCATGCAGTGCTGACACGTGACTGTTGCTGTTGCACTCTGAACAGTGAATCACTGCTTTGCAGTCTTTTGCCCTGTGCCTTGTAGATATGCAACATTTGTAGCAGATGGAATGCTCTTTGAGTAAACCTTTTCTCTCGTCCAATGTCTTCATTCTAAAGCCCCGACATTTAGCAAGAGAATGTGGCTTCTTGTGAATGGGACATTGTTTATCTGGATCAAGAGGTGGTGTATAAGCATTTGCATCAGGCGTGTCGATTTCTGTTTTGTTTGCTGTGATGGGTGTTCTAATCTTTGTCTGCTTCTCTTGTGCTTTTTCTGCTTTGGGATGTGGCGTGTTGTAGCCTTGAAGCATAAAGCTGGGGTCTGTTTTCATTTCAGCATGACTGTTCAGAAACTCGACAAAATAAGAAAAGGGTGGATATAAAGCATTATGTTCTTTCTTATATCTTGATCCTTGCTTGATCCAAGCCTCTTGGAGATTATTCGGTAGCTTTTCAACTATGGGGTTTATTCCTCTCGACGTATCAAGAAAACTGAGGCCTGGTAGATAGCCTTCGTTCTTCGCTGCTTGTAGCTCAAGAAGGAGGTCAGCGAGTTCTTGCAGCAGGTGGTTGTCTTTGTAGAAGATCCGGGGGAAACTTTCCAGACGCTTAAACAGGGACGCCTCAATGGCTTCTGATGAACCGTAATTCTTGTCCAGCCGCTGCCACAGACGCCAGAGGCCTGTCTCTGGATTGTTCACATGAACTGCTCTAATCCTCAGGGCATGTTGAAGCGACTCCCCGTCCAGCCATTTTGTGAGTAGATTGAGCTCCTCGCTGGCTTTGAGGTTTAGTCCTTCGATGCCATTGCAAAACATAGACTTCCAGGACAAATAAGTCTCTGGCTTGTTGTCAAAGACCTTGAACCCAGTGGTTAGAAGATCACGGCGTGCAAGGTAAGTGGCGAGATCTGAGAATTCTGTTGTTCTGGACATTGATCTGCTTTGTGAATGTGTGTTGTCTGTTCTGGTACCTATGTTAAAGACAGGTGGGGCTCGATGAGGATGCCATCCAGCTGGGGTCCCTGTAGCCCACCCAGGTGTGTACTGAGTGACTGGTGGTGGCACACTGTACCTAGGCTGAGATTCTCGCTGAGGCCTTTCTTCCATCTCAGGTTCAGGCTCATCTTTAAAGTGAGTTTTGATGTATTCTGCAACGCGTTTGACTGGATCATGCGTTGTTACTGGGATAGCTGGAGTGGTCAACTCACGGTCATCTGGGCCTTCAGCTGCCGCCTCAAGGACTCTTGCTGCAGCGAGGGCTGCTTCAGCCTCACCCTCCTGCTTTAGAGCATTCAGCCTTGCTTCAATCCGTGCCTTCTCGACCTCCATATCGATTTGGCGTTTGGCAAACTCGGCTTTGGCGCGGGCAGCTTCAGCTACAGCCCGTGCTCGGACTGCAGCCATGCTAGCACTTGACTTGCTTGACCGGTGTGAAGCTGACGTTTTTGCTGATCCACACTTTGATCTAACTTCCATTTGGGAGACGGGAGGGGTGTTATGTGCATCTGACATCTTGACTGGTTAGAGATGTAGCTCTTGGTGAATAACTTGATGTGTTGACTAATCTTTTCACTCTTCTGCCCTCAGCTATATGTGGTGCTACACAGCCTAGACAGCGAGTTAAACAAACTGATCCAAGGAGTCTGAAGAGGCTTTCAGAGCGTTTACTTGACACAGTATTCTTGTGAAACTGCAAAAAATACAAAAATACAAAATAAAGATCTGTTTTCAATCTACTTGCATTGTTAACCTACTCTAGCATTACGCTATCTAATTTATGCTACAACAAAGGACCAGTTCAATGCTAAGCTCCACAGAATTGCTAGCTAGCACAACATGTTGTTTCATAAATGCACAATTACTCTTTACACATTACAAACATGAATATATATGCTAAAATTAACCCAAGCACATATAGTTGACCTAGTTACAAAATGACTACTTACAGATTGTCCTTTATCGAGTGCATTGCGAGCAACAGAAACAGCACGTCTTTCTCCCTCGTTTACCGTTTGCACACTAACCACACTGAACGTAACTTACTGACTAAATTAAAACCGATACCTAACTTGGCCACTAGATGGCAGTATTTGACCACATAATAGGCGATTTTAGCAACAAACCTAGAGACAGAATATATATTTTGTAATTGTCTTTGACATGTATCAGATATATTAGTAACTTAAGCAGTCAAATAAATGTAGTGAGGTAAAAGCAAAGTACTTCCGTTGAAGTAGAAGTATGAAAGGGGCACAGAAAGAAAATAAATGAAATTCTAAATACCTCAAATGTGAACTTAAGTACAGTACTTGGGTTAATGTACTCAGTTATTTACCACCACTGATTAAAACGCTAAAGGCCTGTTTAACGTTTCTTACTGTACAGTGATGTTTTACAGTCATAGAGAAACTACACATGTACGTATTTGAACTCTTACGGACACGTGCTGGGCTATACACATATACAGAAAGTCTATTAATGATAAGAAAGAACAAAACATTAGTGAAAACCTACCATTTTTAGTGTTTTTAGTTTTTTTAGCAGAGACTTCGCTCCTTCTCCGCTCGGTCTCCATGATGTTTCTGTTTGCTTCGGTTTGAACTCTGACATATGACGTAGTTCCTTCTACGGCAAGCGCGAACGGACAACAAGCCGTTTGCGCTTTATTACGGTAGCGTTAGCATGGTATTGTCACCGGGCTGTTTGGGCATGTAGTGTGCTAAGGTGGGGTTCTACATTTGTGTTCATTTTGTTCCGTTTTTTACTTTTATATTCTGAAATAGGGAATACTGCTTAACTGTGTTTGTATAGCCAAGCTAGCACAATAACATGTTTTAATGCCTAAAAGCTAGGCTAATTGAGATCTATTCAGTAGCATTCATTCTCATTTACATTTGTTTACAGCAGGCTGCCCAGTATGTACTGCACACACAGGCATGTGCACGTGGCTTATCTGACTTGAACCTGATCATAGTAAAAGTGTTTGCACATATAATGAATTAACTCATGTGCAGCTGTGGGAGTATGCACTCAAATTAGGAGAGATATGTACTTGATTATTATATGTTATTCATTATTTTGACATGAAGCTTCCTTTTTGTTTTTGAGGAGTTTCTGAGTGAAGATAAACCTGAAGACAGAGGCATGGCTCTGGAGCAGCTCAGTGATGTGGTCCAGAGATGTGTGAGTCACCACACCCACCTCCTTTCATGCATCCGCACTTTACACTCATTAACGTCATGTCTGTGTTCTCCAATATTATTCAATGCAATGTATTATTTTACTTGGTCTGAATGTTTTCACACAGTGGGCAATAGTGATTTATGCATCTCTATTTTATCTGCTATTTTCACACAGCACTGCATCCCATCAGGAAACTTTAAATAACTATCAAATGTTTCAGTTTTAAGTGAAGGAGACATTTTTCCAGGCCTCTGTGTTTTTCATTAAAGGAATACCATATCCCTAAAATTTACCTTTTTAATATAAATTACTCCTGTGTTTCCTTGAATTTTTTTCCCTTCCACGATAAAAGACAGAACGAAGAAAAAGTGTTAATGGAAATATGGGCCAAATTTAACAACATCAAACTAAAGCCAAACATTGTTTACGCTAAAAGTTTTCAATAGGTGTTTTAAATAGTAAGGTTTTGACCAAACTCCCATGTGTTTTGGAAGTAAGTGGTTTGGAAGTAAGAGTTGTGTGAGAGTTTGTAACGGTGGTTTTGCTGTTAAACACAGCCCTCATTAGATTCAATTCATCAACAATTGTTTTCATTTTTCTGATGACGTTTCATCCGAAATTCAAGGTAACACAGGTTGAGTGTCTAATATCAGAATCAGAATCAGGTTTATTTCCAAGTAGGTTAACACATTTTAAAATAGCCTTAGTGTATTTGGTGCATTCATAACCACAGTTAAAGAAGATACATTGGAAGTGAAGGACCATCAAATAAAACAAGAAGATAAAAAACTATCTTAAGAAAACTTTAATAACATTAAAATATAGCAATATTTATATGGAATATGGATGAAATATAAATATAACCATAAAAATAAAATATAATAAAATGTGTGCATGGGAGGGATGGCACATTGCAGCCGATCAGCCTCTCTGCAGAGCGGATGATACGCTGCAGCCTGTCCATGTCCTGATCAAATTCTAATTTATTTAATCTATTCACAATTGACTTGTCAAATATTTTTGATTAAGGAGACATCTCACATTTTAATACGTCAAAAAGAAGGATACAACTTTGAATTAGGGCTTGATGATATAGAGAAATTCAAATATTCCTATAATTCTGATCAATAACCTCAATATCCTTATTGTGGCAAAATGGTAGAGTTGAGTGTTGGTGCTTTCAAAAAATACACAACAACATTTTTGATTACTAATAATTAGTTTTGTGGATATAATGGTCTGATAAAGGCATATAAACATACAGTCTAGTAAGTTCAGAAAGTGACATGTCTTTACTATAATGCATTCTTTGAAACCAGGTAAGAATTGTATGAAATATGACAATATCAGAAATCTAAGATGATATCTCGTCCTATGGCAGGATATTGATATATTAGTGATAGATAAAAGCAGTAAAATGTCACGTTGAGCAGTTAGAAACAAGCATTTTGATCTTAAAAAATGACTGATCAATTTCCTGCAATACAAATGTTTCTTTTTCTAATCCCTTCACCTGTCTGTTTTTAATACAGCAAGCGCTCCCTGATGACCGCTATACCTCAGAGGACCATGACGTATTCACCATTTCTGGGAGGACCTGCATCGAGGAGGGGAACTGCGCTCAGGTCCTCAGCATCGTCCTGGATGAGAAGAACCAGGTACTCAGTGAGCCCTGTTCCAGCACGGAGACTTGCTACATGTGTGTTGCACTGCATTAACACTCCATTTCTCTCTCCGCAGGACATAGTGAGGTGTATGGGCTGGAACCTGCTGCCTCCTCTGATCCAGGTTCTGCTGAAGAAGGACAGCCAGAAGCTCTCTCAATGCCTAGCCATTTTCAACCACCTGCTACAGGTCTGTTCATAAGATATATAGGATGAAACATAAGGTAGAATTGATTAGATCCACTATCCAACTACAACCGTGTAGAATGTAGATGTATAGTAAGTAAGATTTGTATTGCTATATCACGTTTAAAAGAGTTTTACAAAAGGCTTCACAGAAAAAAAAACATGCATTTATAAATATAAACAGATGAACAAATACAGAGGACACTAATACATTGCAGCCCTATAGAGGGAATGCATGTCTGTAGAGGTGGATTCTAAGTAGGCCTGCAGGAATAACTGAATTCAATCGGAACTGCAAATTGGACTCGCAATATTACGACGGCAGGAAGCACAATATCTGTTAAAGGCTAAATATGTGAGAATACCATTTAAAATGAAGTATTGTGGAGAGGTATTAAAAAATATTGAAGTAGATCTGATATCCTACAGATGTAACAAAACATGTTTGTTTTGAACAGACCCTGTTAAAAAATCACCACATTATCATTTAATATTTATATAACTTCATCAGAATTCCCAACAATATGGGGAATCATATCGCAGTTGCAATCTCCAATTAGTGCAGCCCTGGTTTGTAGAAGTTCGAGCAGTTTGCTGACAGCTGATCTGACAGAGAGGGAGGATGAGACCGGGTGTTGATGCTGGTTTTGGTTTTCAGACCTGCAGACCCAAAGAGCTGCTGATCGGCCTGTTGGAGCAGCTGGAGCAGGACGACCTCGTCGCCATAGCAGAAAGCCTCCACCTGTTGCTGAACCCCCTGCAGAGAGGTAAACACATCAGGGCTGCTGCTAAACATTATGTAATTATGGATTATGTACGACTCATGTGGTCGACAGTGGCTCATTCTGGGTCGCCGTATCAAGTCCCAGAATGGATCAAGTTTGGAGAGGGGGACTGGTACTTTGAGATGTGTCAGTTTTTGAGCAAGGCACCAAACCCCCATTACTGTGGGTGCTGCACAACAGATGCCCACTGTTAACAATACTATAACTAGTAAATATACTAATACTAGTGATACTAGGATGGGTTGAATGCAGCCTTAGGTTAACTTTATTTATTTTTAGAATTCCTCTGTGTGTGCGGTACTTTATACATGTACATGTATATCCTTGCACTCTTAATGTAAAATATCCTGATTTATATTGTGTTAACTGAAAATTGTTTTATTTGTCAGACAGTTTATTGTTGTGTTGTTTTGTTTTATGCTGCTTCACTGTAAACATTTCCCAGTTAGGGATCAATAAAGTACCTCTTATCTTATTATCTTATCTTAATGAGGAATTAATTCAAATCCTTAATTTCCTCAATTTTTTGATTAATATTTTGTTGATTTTGGTAAATGAAATGATAGAAAATATAAAAAAATGTCCATCCCTGTCCAAGTACATGTCTTTAAATGTCTCGTCCGTCAGTCATTAACCAAGAGATATTCACTTTAGTGTGACTTAAAACTGAGAAAAGCAGGAAAAATAGAGCATTCTCTACCAATTCTGGATGAAAAACGTGATAGAAATTAATCAAATATCGGAATATATGGCGACTTCGGTTCAATTAGTCCACTTTTAATTGCAGCTTTACTGCAAATATGTACTCCAGTAGATTGCGCCACATGTTGACTCAAACAGATGCATTTGCCTCTCCTCTCAGTGCTGCTGTGTCTGGGCAGCCGGAAGGCCTCGTCTCTGGGCATGACTCTGTGCTCTGTCCTGGACCAGCTGGCCAAACTGCCTCTACCTCACACCAAGGAACAGGAGGAGGACGACGTCTTCCTGCTGTGCCGCTGCTGCAGCGATATCACACACTTTGTCAAGCCCTTCGTCCAGGAGGCCAGGCAGAACCTCCAGAACAGAGAGGAAAACAACCAGAGAACAGACAGTGTGGGGGGGGAGCTGGGCAGGGACAAGGAGGACGAGCTGGGGACAGAACTGCTGAAGTTGTGCGTGAGAAGTTTAGGATTCAGATTGCATATTAAATCTCTGCAGTGTGTTAAACTCTGTGTCTCCCTGTCTGCAGCTGCATGAAGACTCTGAGCCACACTCTGCTGGAGGCGCAGCTCAAAGATCCGGACACTCTGCCAGAGTCCCCCCTCAGGGACTTCGCCACAGACATTTTGGTATGGAATTAAATCACTATTACTCTGTCAAAAGTGCATGCTGACCAGTATCTGTATTATAAATGTTGGGATGGGTCCTGCAGATTGGGGGAGTTACTACAGCAGTAAGGCAAATAAATATACTATACTATACTATATATTTTGACTCTACACTCATTTAATTTATTATCTGTTTGCACTAATACAATCTTAATGTTACATTTTCTTTTAATAACGCTTTATGAGATTATTATTTATTTATTTTCTACGTAATTATTTACTTTTGGAGGCTTAATTTATGGCATATTCTTTTTTTTCTAATTATTGTATGGAAATTAGAAATATGTTTGTAAAGAAAATACAAAAATGTCCATGTGAATTGACTTCTCAATTCACATGGACATTTTTTAATGAAACAACAGTCTAACAAATATCTTTGGTGATTGACCTCCTTACTTTAACAAAAGTATAAACATATCTTTTAGTTTTTTTCATTTTTGATTCCATTTCCGCCTACAAATCATTATGTTAAGGGTTATGTATTACACAGATGGGCAGAGGAATAGATGAAAGCTTTGCTCTATTGTATGCTCTGCCTCTCTGGGAAAATGGAGTCCAGATTTGGTGAAATTCTGATCATTATTCCCAGATTCATGTGATAGCACAGACAAGTTCCCCTTTGTCTTCATTTGTCTATTTTTGGTTATGGGGAGGATCCAAACATCAACCAGAAAACTCACTTGAAAAACCATATATATAATAATAATAATAATAATAATAATAATAATGAAGTGCTCAAAGCGCTTTACATTACATATTACATATATTCGACATGTAATACATCAATACTGTGGACAATACCCAGAGGAGTAATTTAGGGTGAAGTGTCTAGCCTAAGGACACAGTGGCATGTTGACTGCAGTGGTGATCAGCGCACTTGCCCACTGCAACAATGACCCCCCCCAAAAAATATAACATACAACATATATAAGATCAGTAGATACAGGACTCTTATTTGGTTGGTTGATCGTGTCAGATGGTTTGTTAATGGTGTGTGTGTGTGTGTGTGTGTGTGTGTGTCTGTGTGTGTGTGTGTGTGTTACAGAACAGCCTGAGTGCTGTGGGCGAGTCCCTCCCCAGTCTGGTGTTCCAGCCTCTGCTGAGGAGGAAGCAGGTCACAGGCTTCCTGGAGGAGGAGGTGCGTTACCCTAAAGAGTCTCTGGCCTGCCTGGCTCACCTGCTGTTCGTCCATCACCTGGCTGCGGACACCTTCCCCAGTGTCTTCAGGTACCAGAGAACAATATGTTCTACCCTAAAGCTCAGGGGCTCCGATACACTGCATGAGATTCCTCCATGGTGGCTCGATATTAACAATGGACAATACTGACGGTTATCTATACAGCTTTCACACCTAAGAAAAAGGCTACTTTGTTTTTTTAACCTGGACACCCCAATTTTTCTTGTGTTTTTATGTCCAAGTGTCCTATGGTGACAACAGTTTTTTCAATAGGTCTTTGCCTCTGACAGGCTCAGATAGTTATACAGATTATACACAGAAATATCTGTATTTGTGAGGAATAAAACGTTTACTTTAGCTTTCACTCGATGCAGTCTGTTTTCTCACCAAGTCTCGCTCGTTCTGAAATCTTGCGCTGCAACCACAGTGTCAGAATCAGCTAGTATATAGCCATGAAAAATATTTTAGATAAAACTACACCTGGACTCCTCTCTTTAACCCACCCTGAACTTTCCATGTTGTCATTGGCCCACAAGTCACATGAAACAATGACAGTGTTGTGTGCTTTCACTCTACACTGGACCTAACTCGTCCGCCACTTAATCACCACGAGATAAGAACCTAGGGTTAAAACAACAGAAGTGATCCTTTAAAATGATATTCTGAATTTGGATGCATTGTTAACCCTCCTGACCTTCTGTGTCACAGTCCTGTGTTCGCTCTCCGGTGCAACATGGAGCACGTCTGCCTCCTGCTGTCCAGGTGAACACACACACACACACACACACACACACACACACACACACACACACACACACACACACACACACACACACACACACACACACACAATATCATTTCATCAGTCATGTTCTATCGCCCCGCTGGCCGTGTTCATGATAGTTGGATTTCATAAAACGACATATGAAGCATAAACGAGGATGAACATCATGCCAAACAAAACCATTTGAAGGGAATTGATTTTAAAAAATGTCTTCATGAAATTCATGAAAAATAATTTGGTGCATGTGCGCTGTGTTTATGAGCTGAACCCCTCATAAGTTATTTTATTATATTTTATTGACAGAACTGAGGAGTCCAGGATTCAGAAAGGACTGGTGAGTTAAACTGGAACATTAAATTGAAGATTATTAAAGATTTGTTTGCAACATGCTGGAGATTTGTATTGAGGTTACTGTTCAAATATTACCCAGGTGATTTAGCTTCAAAATAAAAAATGAAGAACATTTTCTCCTTCTTTTCCAGCTGTTATAGCGAGCTAAATCTTAAGATGTCCATGTTTATTTTGAACAAACCTTTCACGTGTGATTTCCCTCTCAGGAGCTGTATGAGAAGAGTCTGGTGCGGGTGGAGGACGGCAGCCTGCCCGCAGACCTGCTGGAGATCAGGAGCTTCCTCACAGTCCCTCAGGTGACCTATGATCAGCTGTTTCTCTGCTGGGGTCCTCAGGGTGCTGCTCTGTGATGCTCACTGACTGATTTCCCCGTTTGTTTCCAGAACTTGGTGAAGGTGATGACGCTGTGTCCGAGGCATGATTTGGTAAGTCTTCACATTGTGGATGATTTACTGTGTGTGTGCAAAAGCTTCATCAGGTGTAACAATAGCACAATAGATAAGGGGAGAGTTCATCCTAAAATAAACAACACATATTTTCCCTCCTAAATGTAACGCTTTTTATCTATCGAGATGTTTTGTCATTTTTAGAAATGATGACCCGGATACTTAAGATTATCCATAAATTTGTTTTGGATGGTTTCATTTAGGGAACTACTTTCTTGTTGACCTTACCATCAGGAAGGTGGCAGCATGCATCTGCACCGAGATCAGAGGCTCATAGTCCTGAGATGAACTCTTTTGAATCAGAATACCTACATTGGTCACACAGAGGGGACAATTGCATTTGTTACAGCGATTAAAGAGCCATCAATCAATAAGCATGCATACAATTATTAAAAGGTACAACTACAAATTACACAATTTACAAAAACCACATCCAGTACCAGAAACAGTTTTCTGATACAGCAGCCAGGTAAAAGTATTAAAGGTGGAAGTATATATTATACAGCTATCTACGGTATATGTGAGCTTATCACTCGGCCAGATACTAAACAAACTAACGGCTCGCCTCCCAGTAATAATTGAAATGATTTTATTGACTCAAAAATGATCGTATTTCTTCCGTAAGAAAAAAAACCTCCATTCCACGGCGCACCAACGGCTGGAACTGCGACAACAACAACTTTACGGCAGCACTGATGGAGGTTTTCTGTAACTGTTCAAGTCTGTTCACAGTTTCTGGTCCAATAACAAGTCCTTAAACCCTGCAGAGCCCAGACCATGTTCCTGTTGGTGTTCACTTCCTGTCTGTCTTCTTCTGGTGATTTATCTGACGTCCAGCGCTCCAGCTTTGAACCCCTTTTCATTTCTCTCTCTTGATCCTCCTTAGCAACGGTCAATATAGTCCTGGACAGCGGTCTGTACTACTGGATTAACAACGTGTCACATGTTCTGAATTGACCAATCAGAATCGAGTATTCAACTAAACCATGTAATAAATATACAGCCCCGGAAAAAATTAAGAGACCGCTTCACATTTTTCTTAAATCTTGATCTCTACATGTATGGCAGCCATTCCAGTGTCTGTTGAATTCCAACACAGAGAAAACATTTCAGTAGTTTATAGAATACAATAAAATAAATAATAATTTAACACAAAGACATGTCTATAAAAAATAAAAGAAGAGAAAATGATAATGCTGAATTGGTCTCTTAATTTTTTCCGCGGCTGTATATATTGCACGACTGTAGTGCTATAGTCTTTGTTATACGTATGTGTGTGGCGGGGGTCTATCACGGGCCGTGGTGGTTGTAAAGACTGACTGCTGGTGTTGGGAAGGACTTTTTGTAAACCCTTTGCCTGTATTTACAATTCACATGTGAAATGTGAATTTTTTAAGTCAATCAAAATGCTATTTCATATGTAACTAGAAGGAAACTCAGAGAGTGCAGACCTCCATCACCCCCAATCTCGCAATGTTTTTTTTTAACATTTATTTTGAGATAATGGTTGATGTTAATGGTGGTCTCCTCTGCTGAGCTGAACATCAGCTAGCTCCGGAGAGCCTCTAGTGGTGTGTGCATGATTTCATCTGCGCAGTGATACAGTAGAGAGAAAATAGTTCCTACATGAAACAGCTCTCAACAAGATCTGTAGATTATCTTAAGTAGCTGGGTCAAGATTTCTGAAAACAGACATTGCTGTTAAGTTTTTCTGTGCTCTGAGCACCAGCAGCTGGGTGCCATTGGGTTCTATTATTTTTGAGAGAAGTTAGGCAACTTTCAGCAGATAACGCCAACGCTCTGCAACCCACACTAAGACAATCTAGAGACAGACTTTGGCTTGGATTTTAAATTAGGTCCCACTTCATTTGTATGTATTTTTATCGAGACGATTTTCTATAATAGATATTCCTTCAATGTTTCCTTCTGTGTCTTCAGAGAACCAGAGGTCTGAAGGTGTTGCAGCTGAGCATCGATAAGCTCAACACTGAAGCCAAGTACAGCTTCTTCCAGTAGGTTCCACTTCTCCTCCATAAACCTGTCCTCCTGCTCCACCCTCCAGCAGACTGACTTTCACTTTACCTTTGTTTCAGGTACATGCTGAAAACCAGCAGTCACTCAGGAGTGGAAGGCTACGTCATCAAAAACATCAAGAACCAGATCGACGCGGCGCTGCAGGTCTGAGGCAGCGACTGACCGCTAATGAGGGTTGTGTACTGCAGTTAAAATGTCTTATACAAAGCATCTTTCTTTCTTCCTCCCTTCCTCCCTCCCTCCCTCCCTCAGCCCGGGAACAGTAACTCGTGGTTTGAGGGGGTGCAGCTGCTGCCTCTGCTGCGTAAGGTTCTGGTTCTGCCCAACGGCCCAGAGACCGACCTGCTGCAGTACCTGGACAGGTCAGCACACACAACACTGCATGCATCATCTTTAAATGCCCCTTGTCTAGCTCATTGGAACATTTCCCAGCATGCATTAGGGTGAGAGTTCATAGCACTCACACATAAGAAATGAGTCGGTGAGCTTTTTTCTCCTAACAGTGTGATTTGACGTTGTTAAAGTTGTTCCTAAAGATAGATAACGATAAAATGTTAACAATTATTTATTCTATGAAGCATTAGTGTGCGTTTAATGAAACGGAACAAAAAGCCAGCATAGGATTTAAATGAATAGGAGTTTAACATTATTTCCCCTTGAATTTGGGATTGATTTTAGCCTATATAACTTAAAAGATTAGAGAAATATTTCTTAATCATTTGCTGTTGATTAGCAGGCATACGTTTTGTATCAGTTTTACATAGACTGACATGTAGTTTCATCAAACAAAAGGATAACAAAGTGTTCTTATTGAACATTGTTTAGATCTTTCAACTATGTCACATGCAACTCAGTAGCCATTTTTTTATGCAGCCAGCATTTGGTCGGTGTTGTTAATTTACAATACAACATTTTGATATTCTCTGGGGTAGTGTTACATTTACATTACAACAAAAAACACATTGGGGTTATGTTAAGAAACCACATCGATTTGGAAAGGCAAATATGTCTGCAGTCAGGATCCTTTACATGGTAAATCCCTGCTAAACTCATGAGTTTGTCCCTAGTGCTAAATGAAATTGCAAAGTATAATTTGATTAGATTATCCACTGCAGGCATAATGAGAGATGATGTAATCTGGCTAACTGAAGCTATTTCCTTCAAATGAGACAGTATGTGGAGTGTGATACTAGATGCAGAAGAGTTCACTCTCATTCACATATTGGGCCAGGACTCTCTTGTAAAATAGAAAGTTATCCGTTTAACTCTTCCCTTTAGGTCCCTAGTGAAAAGCAGAAAATGTGTGGAGTATCGCTGGCACTGAAATCCTAAAGGCTGCTCTCTCTGCAACAACTTTCCCTCTCTCACAGCTCTTACAGGAGGCACCTGAACACTTACAGACTTTATAAAAATGGTGTAGCGACAATAGGTTAACCCAGAAGTCATGTACCCAAACAACAAACCTGATATCTCCAGTGATATTAAAAGGTACGTAGGTGGGAAAAAAATAATATTAGAGCAGGAACCATGATTAAAAAGAGTCTAGGTGGGGAAGGTTGAATGAGACATTTTAAAAGCTGCATTTCTTTGAACACTAATACGTGTTAATATGTTGCGCCTGCATGTACATGTACTGATTAAAAAGCATATTTCTGTCTAGGAATATTCCTCCTTGGCTCCTTCCTTGACCCTTCTGTGCTGTTGTTCTGCTACCCTGTCATTATTACATGATTATGGTCTTCCATCAGTGAGTAGGTGAACCTTTATTCAGTATTGTTTGTGTTGTTTGAAACAGAATCATGGAGTCTCTGAACCTGCTGCGTTACCTCATCATCAGAGACAAAGTGACAGAGAACCAGGTGAGGGTTGTACCTGAATGAATGCTAGTTTGATGAGTTTCTCAGATGCCAAAAGAACAAACAAACATCCATTCTTGTTTGTGATTCCCATGGTGCATCAGTGAATTATCACATGTTTCTGCTGCTGTTTGGATTGCAGACGGGCATCTGGACAGAGCTGTATAAGATAGAAGACACATTCCTGAAGCCGCTGCGTGTTGGAGTCAATATGTCCAGAGCTCACTACGAGAGGGAGCTCCACGACACCCTGGTGACCAAGAGGGGCAAGGTCAAAGGTCAGACCAACACACTTATGTCTATAGCGTTGCAGGAAAGAGTCCTAAAACCTGGAAAAGAGTTGGCATTTTAGCACTTATGTTTCCCGCGTCTCAAAATCATTTATTCTATGGGTAGATGGCTGAAATGAGGTCAGTGGTTATCACCAGCTGAAGAGATTTTAACTTTTTAACTTAAAATTGTTTAAACTGCGTCAGTAAATACCAACTGGTGAATGTCTGAAGCTTTTATGTGTTTTTAAAAACAGCCGTTGCTAACAAGTGACTAAATGAGACTACTAATCACCATCTCGCCAAACATTAGCCGCCTTTAGCTTAGCGATGGTGGCGTGAAGTAATGTGACTGTGATGTAGTTAGCTTGTGCCCGATTGTAAGCCTTTTACTTCTGGCAATTACTCTTCAAAAATCATAAAGTGGTGTTAATATGTGGAGATTATCCTCCTGATCAAGACCTCTAATAAGTATCACAACGGTGTGTCTGCGAAATACAGCTTATTTTCTGCAATATTCAGAAACCCTTTGGAAAGTCCCGTTAGCTTTTTTGAGGTATCCGTTGCCATGCTACCCCCCGCCAAAAATCCGTCATCAATGCACCACTAATTCAGTTTCTCATTGATCAAATCCTTCAAAAGCTTTCGCAGAACACCACCTTTTTACACAGAAGCTGTGAAAATGTTATAACAGTATTTAATATACATGTATATGTTTCCGCAGAGGAGTCCATGCTTTCTGTGTCCGTTGGCAAAGAGAAGCTGCCCAACATGACGTCAGAGTCTCAGATCCAGGTCAGTGAGTTTATATTAAATCCTGATTGTTTTTGTACTGTGCTGATAAAAATGTACTGATTCGATTTGAATGTGTTCTGCCAGGCTCTGCACTCGGCCCTGCACACCTTCGACATGATCGAGAGTGTGTTGGTGCGGATAGAGGAGCTCACCGAGGTGAAGGAAAATCTTTAAACCGAGACAACCAGTTGTTACCAGAAGTCCTCATCGTCTCAGGGACGAGCCAACACAAAGCCTTCAATGTTCTGTTGATGTATTTTGTTAAAAACAAAAAGCAGCATAAGTTGTTAAAACATTATTTGTGTTTTAGGTCTTTTTATTTTTGTATTTCAACAGTTGCATTATGTCTAAACCACGATTGAAATTATGGAACATTTGTATTTGCTTGTGTAATAAATGTTCAAACTCTTGTACACACGAGTTAAACGAGGTGATGCACTGTTATTAACTGTGATTTATTCTGTGGCTAAGAACTATTCAGTTGTAGTTTAGTTAATGATGCATATCTGAAACGTGCATCCAGAATAATTGCACAAAATGTATGAAATTCTGACCAAAGGAAATAATACATCGCTGTTAACAAAAATGAGCAGACATATTCCAGTTGCAGTTCATATTCATGTCTGATCAAAATGTTTGTGTTCTGGACATTTGTGAGACTGAATTATTATGTTTCAGCTGAAAAAATATTGACCTAAGAGTACATTAGTGCCAAATTTGAAGAGATTCCCTCCAGGGCTTCCTGTGATATATAGCTAGTCATTTCATATACATAGAGTCATTTCAATGATCATTTTTACTCTTAGTACACTCCCTATGCTCAGTATTCCCAACACTACGTACAGTAAAAGGCAGCCAATTGCCTTGATTTCCCCTTTATTAGAAAATCAAATAGAGTGAGGCAGCAGTACACTTTCAGTGTCATAAATCACATTTTTATACAGCAATATTTAGAATCCATAAAATACAGATGGAATTTATTGGCACCTTTTTAAATTAAAAGCTCTTTATTGCATTAGAAACAGTCATCTCGTATTGCTGTCATATAGTGCCAATATTAAACATACAGAATTCCCTCTTGCTAAGTTCACCCCAACAAGAATTTAAGAGGCACGTTAATAATAAGAAAGTATTGTTCTTTTTTTGGTCTTCCAAGTGAAAAAGTACAGAGGGTTTCAGCACCTTCGGTTGTAAAACTGTTCAAGCCAATAATTCGATCAATATAATGCCTCAAGTCAACGCTCTTCCTGTCTTGTCGCGTGCAATTTATTTTGGTTATACAGTGCACGTGCAGAGCCCTTTAAAATGCCCAGGATAAGTGTAGTTAGTAACATAGCTGCCATGGACTGCAGGCCTTTGAATAAGTAATGAGTAATCTTAAAATCTATGAAGCATTTAGAGGTTGAACACCTCCATCTTTAAGGTTTGAAATGTATCAGCTTGGTCGGGTAGTTTCTCGAGCAAAGATGTAAACTTTACTCTACTGCTGCTTTGTAAGCAAAACTGTTGTCTGTGCAGCATGTGGTTCATGAAACCTGAACCAAAGAGGAGCACGTTTCACAGGTCTTTGAAGAGGGGGTGCTGCAGGGCCTGAGCCGCGGTGATCCTGGTTGCAGGGTTCAGGTCCAGGAGCCGGTCCAGCAGGTGGTAGGCCTCGTCAGGAACTCTGTCCCACCCCCGCTCATCCACCTCCACCTTACAGTCTGTTTCTGAGTCTCTGGGTTCCTCTGGGAGAGTAGAAGAGAGAGGGCTTTCTCCTGCTCCGTGCTGTACAGAGGGACGATGTGTGGGCGTAGCATCTTGGATGTTGTGATGACAAGCGGTGCTGGAGTCTTTGTTAGCTTCAGGGAGGGGTGTGACTTCATCTGGAGATGGCCTCCGCCCCCTGAGGGTCTCACACAGCGTCCTGAGGTCCTGCCGAGGCAGATCCCTGCTGCACGCCACCGACTTACCTGAAACAAGTTCAACAAAACAGGTTGATTATACAGTGAGGTTGAATTCACTGGTTTTCTGAAATGATTGTATTATTTTGAAAGAAATGATTGTATTATGTGGTGCACTTTAGGGGAATTATTAGAAAAGAAAAGGGACCAGGTTAGAATAACAATACTAACCGAAAGCCTTGGCGGCCTGGATGGTTTCCCTGGAGCCTCGGATGGTCATGATCTGAGTGAGGGCGATCAGGTCGTCGCTGGCTTTGAAGAACGGGTAGCGTCCGCTGAGCAGTGAGAGCAGGATCACACCAGCTGACCACACGTCTATAGCTGCAGGGCAGAGGGTGACATTAGTAACAACTACAGAGAGGAAGGGGCCAATCAGATGCAGCGCTTTTGAGCAGCCTGAGGCCACCTCATTTTTAAAAAGGAGAGAGCTTTGTGAGCTGCTTTTGTGTCACTGGTTTGGCCTCATGTCCAAAAGCACGGTTGCTAACCCGGTTATATCCTCCTTGTAAAAAGACTGTGGATATATGAACAGCTTGATATATTGGCTCATTGCCAACGTAGTGTGTGTAAGCTAACATTAGCGCTCAACAAAAAGGCAGTTTGTAGTACCTCACGTTTTCAACCAGCAGCAAGCGCTCTATCTGATCCGTAAGAAGAATCCAGGGCTGAACTTTGGCACAGCTATCTTATTTGTGATTGTATCAATCATTTATAATAGTCCTGCAGTAAAATACCAACCTGTTCCCTGGTTGGGACACTTTGTGAGGACTTCTGGTGCTCTGAAGCCCGGGGTACCAGCCCTGGGAGCCACCTGTTGTTTCCTTTATTGAAAGAACAACATGGAGCAGGGTTTAAAGGAGGAACACACCAGACAGAGAAAGAAAACACTCAGACGGATGTGTCGTCTTTAAAGTCTCTAGGTTAACATTTATTTAAGGAATACTTTTCTGTATGGTGATTTGTATCCAGAGGATAAAATCTCCTCTCTCTGTTACCTGGACATGCAGATGTTGCAGACCCGGTCCGTCTGGTAGCAGTTGCAGGTGTGGCCCTGCTGTACGGCCCTCTGAGGCTTCTGAGTGCTGCTCTGGGTCCTGACAGGCAGCGGGCCCCTGCCGGCCGCAGTGTACTTTCTGTTGGCTGGGTCCTCTGTTTTGCTGGACTTTACCAGCTGAATGAGAGTCTTTATGAGGAGAGAAATAGCAGAGAGTACGAAATAAATGACAATTATATCCTTCAGAGGGTCTGAATTTAAATCAGATGAAAAGGACTCTGTTTCTTTTTCAGATATAATAAAGAGAACTTTACATTTATATTCAACTTAATACAATATAATCCATTCCTTACACACTTAATGTATATATAACATACTGCTTTATGTGTTGTTTACATTTTGTGTACATTTTTATTCCCACATGTATATTTTCTACGTTTTTTATTGCTATTGAGACGTTTACATTTTGAATTGTTTATTTCTAGTCTTTTAATTTGACTCTGTACAAAGCCTTGTCTTTTTACGCTGCTGCAACGCAAACATTTCCCGAATCGGGATCAATTAATTACTTATCTATTCATCTATTCTACTAAAGCTTTACTGTCCGCTGTGCTCACCTCTGCTTTAATGGCAGCTGGTTTAGTGGTGGCTGCAGCTGGAGTGCAGCTGTTCAGGTTCCTCTCTCCAAACACCGGCCGAGGCTGTTTGCGCAGTCCCGACAGATCCTAAAGGAAACAAATAGGGGTAGGACAATTGAGTCAAAGGCAACACATTAGAAGGAAACAAATAGATGCAAAGACAAACACATCTTTTATAAAATCTATACAGGAGATTCCCAGCCCAAATTCAGGCGAGTGTACCCAAAAAACCAGATAGAAAAATATGAGTGCAGACACCTTTGTGTGCTTGGAACGAGAGGCGGAGGTGGGTGCAGTGGTGGAGACAGAACGCGCTTTTTTAACCAGCACTCTCCGAGTGGCTGAGGAGAAGGTGGTGGAGGAAGAGGAGGAGGAATGTGGTAGGGTGGTTGACGGCCGTGGAGGTAGTGAGGTGGAGACTGTGGTAGTGGTGGTTTTGGGAGGGGGCCTAGGTGGTGCTTTGCTCCTCTGTGGTGTGTCTTGTTTCCCTGTGGACCCTCCACCTTTTTGTGCTGCCCTCTGCCTCACCACCTTAAGGAGCTCGATCTGTGTGTCCGCTGTTCCCTGAGCCAGGCCGAAGTCCACCAGCGCATACCTACACACATTTAAAACAAGGAGATGTGTGAGACTTTATGTTAAGGTCTCATTTGTTTATCAGTTACCTTTACTTCTTGGAGGAAACTAGATTGTCGTGCATGACAGATTATCCAGTTGTATGCTCACTTTTAAAGGGGCCATATTCTGCTCATTTTCAGGTTCATATCTGTAATTAATGTCTCTCCTGAGACATGTCTCCATGCTTTAATGTTCAGAAAGCTCTTTATGTTTCTCATACTGCCTGTGCTGCAGCACCTCTTTTCACCCTCTGTCTGAAACCAGAGCCCAGTCTGCTCTGATTGGTTAGCTGGCCGGCTCTGTTGTGATTAGCCGCTTAGACATGTCCCACCACTTAGCCTATAATGTATAATGAGTTGGAGCGCTAGCCAATAGAAGCACAAGTGTTACAAAGTGATGTCATTATGTTCAGGAAGTAAACAAAGGAGTCCAATTGAGGCGTTTCAGGCAGGGGGTGTGTGGGAGAGAAACTCCCTCTGGAGGGAACTCAGGGATTTTAGTCTTTGACCATTTACATGCACAAAAACCTATAGAACATACTACAGGAAATAGAAAACCCCAAAAGCATAATCTGGCCCTTTTAAGTCATTTTGATATCAGAAAGCTTCTTTTTCGGGGGAATCATTAAAGTAGGCCCAACCAGGCAGTTAGGAGCAGCTGTGAACCTCTAACCTTTAGGTGGAACCTCTGTATTTTGGATCTTGACATGTTTTGACAAGAGGCTCATACCGGTTACAGCAAGTCTGATAATCAGTGAAATATGTGGACCCGAGGACAGTCTGGGGAAACTCATGGCAGCGTACCTTCAGTTATAGGACATCAGTTCCAGCTTCCAGTGGCTTTTTTCTGCTTTCCAGTTTTTTTGCTCAAATAAATTATGTTCCAATTCCATTAGACTTGCTTCTTTCCAAACACATTTTTAAAAAAAGGCTCACGCTTGCAAGCTACTAGCTGCTGCGAGTCGAGATAAGTACTGTTTTGATGTAGTTTTAATGTTGTAAATGCGATTCCTATCAAAGATTTTTTTAAATTATTTGTCCTTTGTGGAGGAATGCAAGAAAAAAAGTGTCTTTATGAACTCAAGGTCACACAGGCTAAGAAATCAATATACAAATACATCTTTTCTAAATAAAAGTAGTCTTTGAACTACTTCAATACCAATTGAGATTGTAAAGTTGTTACACAATTGCTCACAAAATCCTTGGCACTAAAATAAAAGAATAAATGAACAACAGTCAGACGTAGTCATGCAGCTGCATTTCTTACAGAGAGATGCGAGGACTCACATTTTGCTCTTCCTGTTGAACAGGAAGTTGTTTGGTTTAATGTCTCTGTGGATGATTCCAAACTGGTGGACGTGTTTCAGAGCCTTCATCAGGTGATAGATGTACAGACGGACCTCTTCAAAAGTCAACGAGCCAATGATGTCCTGATGAATACATCGAGATAGGATCCGAAGTTTTAATGGACATTAGAGCAAACATAAGAACAAGAATCAAGGGATGACTGTGTTTCATTACAGACAGTAACTGAAAAGCTTTCAAAAAGAAACGTGTGAAAAATGTACATACCACAATAGCTTGATGCTCCATATAAGGCATGACAATCACTACATGGTCCTCCTTCCTGAAACAATATGTTGCCCCCATCACACTCTCTTCGCCTCTACAAAGTGACAAAGAAAAGTAAATGATTAAAACACAGAACTAATGTGCTGTGTGACTTCTCTGATGATGTCAATCTTGGCTAGTTACTTCCAATAATAATAGTAAAAACACTGATTGAACCTTCATATATTCAAATGAGTGCATAGGCAAACCATCGACCAACCAAAGGAAAGAGATTAAACTGTAATTATACAAGAGTTGTTATCTAGTATTTTACATGATACTGTGTCTCAAATCTAACTGCAGTCTAAGTTTCCAAGGACAAGATAACACACACAGACAATAATAAGGATCAGCAGAGAGCAACATTTACCTAGCAAATAAAAAGGAATTACTAATTATGTAATAATGCAACAATAAAAACAACTCCTGATTTTTATTAGACAATAAAAATCAGGAGTTAAAACTAAAATATTTGTCAAAGTCCAAAGATATGTCCTCTTTGAAAAAGTACTGTGGAGCTGCAATTTTAAATCAAATTAAAATTGTAATGTCTGTTCACATTGCTTCTGTGACAAAACAATTTCCCAATTTGTGAGGAATAAAGTACATATCCATCATCTATCTATCTGTCTTGGTTTGGTACAGATCATCTTTAAAAAAACATCCCATCATGATCATTCATTTATATTTTTAACGATAATGAAAATAATGATGTGATTATTGATAATGATTCATTTGTACAGCTCAAGTTTATACAATCATTTTAATATATGACTCAAAAATATAATTAGCTGTTCAGTTCTTGAACAAGCAGTCTGAAAGTCTGGAAATGTAAACTGATTTATAATCACTCCACAGTGTTGGACTCACCCAGCGACAGTGAGACACTGCAGCTCAGCAGCGATGCGTGTAGGGTGGCTGGTTGGGATGAGGTGCTTCAAGGCAAACATCTCTCTCCTCCCATCATGCATCTGAGCCTCACCCAGAAACACAGAGCTGAATGTACCTGGTATACAGACACACATCTCATGAACACACTCTTCTGCTTCAACCATCCAATGATGTGAACGAATGCCTACTTTGTTAACCTTGTAAAAAGTTTCAAACTTATGTACCTTCACCGATTTTGTCAATGATGCGGAACACCTTGGCCAGCTGAGGGATAGCTTTGTTAAGGTTCTCAATTTCTGTTTCCACATCTCCTAGAAAACAGGAACAAAATATGCGGCCATAAGCGAACACGATTTTTAAATCCAAAACCCTTAAAGTACTCACTCAAAAAAAGTGTTACAGGCTTTAATTTAAGACAGTACAGACATTTATTGTATTATATTCTTACGCGTCATTTGTAAACATTGTGATAAACTAAAATAAAAAGCAAGATCCACAGAAAGTATTGACAATAAATATAAAAATGTTTGTTTTTAAGTTGTGAGGGAACTTACTTGAGACTTTGCTTTTCCTCTGTCCTCTGTCCTGTTTGATAACACATCCCTCTGTGCTGATGCTGTCCGTGCACAAAGGAGACAACTCCATCTGACACAGAAGGGAAAAAAGGAAAAACTTCAAAGAGCTGGTACCTGAAACATTTGAATTATAAAGGATTCAAGAGGTGCAATACTTTATTGATATTAATATAGTTGATCAAATACAGTTAGGACATAGAAATATCTAAATTAGGGGTAGAAAGGTAAATACATTAGCTCTAGTATTGTACTTAGGTACAAGTTTGAGGTACTTTACTGTAATAGTAATTATTAATATATATTAAGATAAGACTGTATTGATACCTTGGTAAAATTCACAAGCTACTCAGCGTTGTATGTATACAGCTCCGGAGATATGTCTATCAATCATTTAAAAAGAGAGAACATGATAACACTGAAGCGGTCTCTTCATTTTTCCGGGGCTGTATATATGTTTGAAATAAGCCCCACGTACAGATAAACTGGAACGGCCGTTCCGTTCTGCATGATAAGAACAAATGTTTTATTCTTTAAATATACTTGGATGCTAACACTTGTGCACTGTCACTTATGTAATACTTGAAATGCAGGGCTATTACATAGAATAGAGTACATATGACTATGGTATTGCTTCTTTTACTACGAGTGTGTCCGCCAATATTAACGTTACCCTATGGTAAGTCACTGTCATATTAACTTATGTTAGTAATGTTAAGTTGGATAGTGTATGGAGAACTGTATTTACTTGCTAAAGTTATTGGCAAACTATCGTGTTATTAGCAGGTGGTCAGCATATGCAGAGCTAATGTTAAGCTTAGCTCCGTTTGTGTTTGTCTTTACAATAAATGTAGCAGCTGCTGCTAGCCAGTCTGTCAAGCTATAGCTAACCACAGCCTCTTGAGTTAGACAAAAAAGAAACTCACCACTTTAGTTTGTCGTTGAATAAAGCAGTTTCTTCATATGAACCTTCCCTGCACCCAACATACGGTGATAAGCGTATGTGTCATGGGAAAAACGCTATAAATAACATATAATTATCAGTCGGCGGCTGAAAAAAGTAGTTGGTAGACTTTCAGGCTTTGAAGCTTTCCGCGAACAACAAACTCCCCGCTAAAAGTGACGTCGCATCTCGCGCAGCATCAGCACGGTCTCCTTCTTCTCTCGGTTTAATGGCAGACTGCAAACAAGGTTAAGCTGCATACCGCCTCCTACTGTACTGTGCACTCATGTCATTCTAGCATTGTAACCAACGGGTTTGAATTCTAAATACAAACTTTAGGACATTTAAGGTAGTAACTACTAAATAGTGCCTTACTGGTAGTTTTCAATCTGTATTAAATAATCACATAATTTAATAAAGAAGGGTTATTTAATAGCCAACTACAAATTACCTGTGGATTATGTGGTAAATGTTGAACTACAACACAGGAGGAAGAATTATTCAGCCAAACATTAGGGAAAGACTTGTCATCTATTTACACAATTAAATACAAGGCTATGTCTAATTATTAAATTACAAGCTTATTAACTTGTGGCTGATATACTCCACAAAGAATGCAATGAGTTCTCCAATAAACACACCCTTTATTAAATAAATAAATAACATGAGTAACAATAAGACATTAGAAAACATTTGTTTCATTTACAATATGAACATATATCACACTTATGATAACCTTTAATAGCCTATAAAACAGTCTACTACTCTTCCTGTAAATGTCATGTTAACGAACACAAATATAAAGATGTTAACAACATATTCATATTACAGTTTTACTTGCAAAACATCTAAAATAATCCATCAAATATCCCCAGGAAAGCTTCCTCTTCTTTGTAGTTTGTGCTGAATATAAAAAAGAGGGTGAAAATGTTTACTTTAGTCAAAATACTTAAATGTAGAAGAACATAACAGTGGTATAAGAAAAAAAAGCCTTGTTATAATAGTTTCCTCTACCTTCTGTTGACAGATGAGCTGCTGTTAAATGGGAGGTTCGGTGAGAAGAAATCAAACCCTCTGGTAGTAGGGGCCACGTTGGGGAGAATTTCTGGGGTTTTCACTGTCATCTCTTCTTGGAATATGCTTGGTTTCTGCAAACAGAGGAAGAGGCGCAAGTGTCGTATTGGCCAGCTTTTTAAAGCACATTTGATTTAACCTTGGAGTAAGAACCCATTTGGTAATCCCAAAATCCCATCAGCAAAACGGCAACCTTGATTTGGAATTTTGCTTTTGGCCATGTTTGTTGTCGATTAAACAAATTAGAAACAGGTCATATGTACAATAATATTATCCATGTACATCCTAAACGTAGACCTCTGCATGCACACACACACACCTTCATATTCCAGTCGAGTGTGAGTCTGTTTTGTGGTTTGACTGTGGCCAATGAGGATCCTAGATGTCTGAATCCAGGACTTACAGTTGGTGAAATTGACCTAAAACACATAAAAATAGGACAAATGTTTACTACCTTAGCTACAATATAAAAGCAAAATGAGTGATTGTGTTATTTTCTGAGATTATATTTGACATATTTTACACATTACTTGGTTTTTCTTGTGTTCGAAACAGCCACACCTTTTGGAGATCATTTGTGTGTCTGACCTTACCTCAGAGATGTTCTGGTGAGCCGATGTTTTATTTGTGAGTGATTAAGGAGTGCTGGTGCAGATGCTACAGCAAAGCCTACACAGGAAACATCTGGATTCTTATCAAAATCAACAGTTGAGTCATAATCCCTAATGATCAGATGATAAAAACACGACTGTGTTTAACAATGAAGTCTTAACTAGATGTCTGAAAAGCTTTAAAAAACACAGAATACTTCCTTTATTTATCTTCTGAAATAAATGTAAAACTCTACCTGTCACACTGTAGCTAACAGACTGCTGGACTGCAGGTTTAGCATTAGTTTGATACGACATCTCGCTGGCATTCACCAAGTTCTCATCATCAAAGTCCCCCCAGTCGTCCCATTCATCTCCCAGGTCGAAGCTGACCGTGGGGATGAGTGAGGATGAATCGTTGTTGCAGTGAGCGCTCAGGTTCGGCACAGCCGGGGACCCGTTCTCGTAAGCTGAGCTTTTACTGATCTGGTTTTGAGGAGGTTTGTGCTCCACACCGACACTGATCCCTGGGTTGCTCCCCGCTGAGGAACCTGAACAGGGAAAAATAAATAAAAAAGATGAATACACCGTGAAATGCTGCTGCGCTTTGGGTTTTGTTGTATTCAACAAAAAAATAGTATCCCCCTTTTAAGACCATCATTGGTGGCTTCGGATGTTTTTACCACTTCAGCAGGAAAGCACTCCAAAGGCATAAAGAAGATAACCGTGGCCAACTAATATAGATATACAACATTTTTCAGTGATCGCTGAAATAACACAAACAAATTCTGGTTTAGCGGAACAGTTTGAAAACAAAGCTTTTTACACATAATCTGTTATAAAGTTGATATAGCAAACATGTTAGCACTAGCTCAGTCTGTATTTGGCTTGGGGACCAGATGGTCGTCTGTTCGAATCCCCAAACAACCAAAGTAGGAGCGTGGACTGGAACTTGAAGAGGTCCCAGTTCAGCTCCTTGGCACTGCTGTGATCCTCTGCTCCCCCGGGAGATGTTCATCTGTTACCCAGTGCTCAAAGTACTAGGATACGTTAAATGCACCAATCCTTCGCTTTTCCGTTGATCAACATTAGCATCCATTTGGAGTTGTCTCTGTGTTCACCTGATAGTATTCCAATAGCATCTCACTTTAAGCTTTATTTGGGGTCGCCACCACCCCAAGATCAAAATTCAGATTTGGTCCCTGCCAAGTTTATTTTTCTTCATTCACCTTCTGCTCTTTGCTGCTGTTAACTAAGAGGACATTTTTAAACGACAGCTAAAGACACATCTTTTTAGATTAGCTTTTTATTAGCGACACCGTCCTTTAAATGGTCCTTTAGTCTTTATAATTGTATTGGTCTTAAAGGGTTTTAACTTGTATTATTTATTTCACAGTTTTAATAGCAACACTTCCTTTTAAGGTGGTCTTTTAATAAACATTTTTTACCCTTTATTATAATTATGAAAGTTTTGTTACTATCATCCCTTTACATTTTATTGTACACGTTTGCTTTTATGTTATAGGGTTTTATATCTTTGCATTGATTTACTTAGTCTTATGTCTTGTTTTTCCGAGAGGAATCTTTCCTGTTAAAATGTTATATTTTGTTGCTATGCTGCATGTATCTGAAAAGGTCTCAACTTCTGATCTGAGGGGAATTTATTGTTGTTTTGTTTTTAACTTGGGATGTGTGCCATTTTGTAAAGCACTTTGAGCTGCATGTGCTGTATGAAAAGTGCTATATAAATAAAGCTTTATTATTATATCCAGTGCTACAAACAGTCAAACATGGCTGTGGAGAGGACCCCTGAAGGTGCGAATGAGCTAAACCTGTTCTTCAACAGGTTTGATCTTCCCATCTCTGGCTTAACAGGACAGCAGGGGTCCTCACTCTCTGGCATCATTTCCCACCTTCCCACCTCTTCTAATTCTTCTCCAACCACACCCAACAACACTGCACAGGGGACAGCAGCGTCTCCCCATTCAATCTCACTCTTTGGTGACACTTCCAGCAGCTGCACACCTCCGATAATCACCACTGGACAGGTCAGGAATCAGCTCTTGGAGATCAATGTGAGAAAGGCCCGGGGGCCAGACAACACCAACCCCCGGGTGCTCAAGGTGTGCGCCGGACAGTTAGCAGGAGCTTTTCAGCACCTCTTCAGTCTCTTTTTGAAGCTGATGAAGGTGCCTGAGATCTGGAAGACTTCCTGCATTGTCCCTGCGCCCAAGAAAACCCGCCCCAGCACTCCAGGAGACTACAGGCCTGTAGCTCTGACCTCTCATGTCATGAAGATCTTTGAGAGACTGATCCTGCAGCATCTCAAACCCCTTGTATATGACTCCCTGGACCCTCTACAGTTTGCCTACCAGGCCAACATCGGTGTAGAGGATACCCTCTTTACATGCTGGACAGAGCCAACTCACACCTGGGGAAGTCGCACAGCTCACTAAGAATCCTGTTCTTCGACTTCTCCAGCGCCTTCAACACCATCCAGCCACACCTGCTCACTGAGAAGCTGTCACTGATGCAGGTGGATCACAGCTTGGTGGCCTGGATCACTGACTACCTCACCAACAGACCTCAGTATGTCAGACTGCAGGGCAGCTTGTCTGATGTGCTGGTGAGCAACACTGGAGCCCCCCAAGGAACTGTGCTGTCACCATTCCTGTTCACCCTCTACACCTCTGACTTCTGCTTCAACTCCGGCTCATGCCACCTACAGAAGTTCTCCGATGACTCTTCCATCGTCAGCTGCATCACAGATAACAACGAGGAGGAGTACAGGGCCCTGGTGGAGAACTCGTAGGCTGGTGTGACAACAACCACCTCCAGCTCAACATCAGCAAGACTAAGGAGCTGGTGGTGGACTTCAGGCGGAGCATGAAGAGGTCTCTAACCCCCATCACCATCAGGGGGGAGGAGGTGGAGGTGGTGAACACCTACAAGTTCCTGGGAGTGCACTTGAACAATAAACTGGACTGGAGTGACAACACTGACGCTCTCTTCAGGAAGGGACAGAGCAAGGTGTTCTTCCTTAGGAGGCTCAGGTCCTTCAATGTGTGCAGGAGGCTGCTGCAGACGTTCTACCAGTCTGGGGGCCAGTGTGGTCTTCTTTGCCGTGGTGTGCTGGGGGGGAAACACCAACAAAAGGGATGCTGACAGGCTGAACAAGCTCATGACGAAGGCTAGCTCTGTTGTTGGAGTTAAACTGGACAATCTGGAGGAGGTGGCTGAGGGGAGGACAAGGAGGAAACTGGACAGTATCCTGGATAACCCCTCCCACCCCCTCCATGCAGAGCTAGTGAAGATGAGGAGTACATTCAGCCACAGACTCATCCCTCCTCGGCACAGCACTAAGCGCCTGCGAAACTCCTTTGTGCCTGTAGCCATCAGGCTGCACAACAAGGGGTTAACCATGTGACTCACTGACAGTAACCCGGACTGCACATCAAGCCTGCACATTTGCACAAAGACTTTTACCCGTATCAATCAACGTAAATATATTTAACAATCCAGATACAAAATGTATATATGTTCATTGAAGTCCTTAATTTCGTTTTTTGTCTTAACAGATACTTACCTGTACATCATTTTAATCTTTTTATTTTTGTTTTATTATCCTGTGTGAAACTATACCGTCCTGTTTTTCACTCTTATTCTGTTGCTTAAACTACTGAATTTCCCCACAGGGATGAATAAAGGTACATCTTATCTTATCTTACTAAATTCCAGTTCAGTTCTGTCCAAAAAAATGTGTGCTACAAATGTAGTCCTATCTTGCTAAGTTTTACTTCCCCTCTCTACAGAAATATAGTTTTACAACAAAGAAATCTAAGTAAATAAGATATTTACAAGGGACAACTGACATATACTGTAGTTGCTCTCTATGTTGGTGCTTTTTGGATGCTCAATCTAAAAGTGGACAAAGAACACACACTATCATAAAGCATGTTAACCGTATCCTTATATAGCTTAAAAATGCACTGTACCACGCTGTTAAAGAAAGGGCCAACACATATATAGTATATAGTGAGCTCAGGATAATGGCTGAAACTGGCTGTGTGTGTAAAAATCAGCTAAATCATGCTAAACCAACAGTTAGTCGTTCTCATGATGAGTTAATCTGTTTGACAATACCATGGTGGTAAGCGTGGGACACAGCAGGTGTTGGGACAGGCTCGTCCATCAAACTGTGCGTCTCCTCCACATAGTCATCGTAATCTGAGGGACAAAGACATATAGTTACAGATTAAGGGGTTAGCAAAATGTATACTGAGTTGTTCAAGTCGTGTTTCCCACCATCAATGCAGTCCAGTTGAACTCTGTCTGGAAGCTGAAGTCTGAAGTCTTCCCCAGTCAGATCCACCGCCTCAGTGTGAGGTCTAACTGCAGCTTCATACTGACTTCCTTCATACCTTCATCACATAGAACAGGTCAGGGATATCATTTAGCATCAGTTCAGCAGATGTCATTTAAATTAAACTCAGAATCTCATTTGCAGCTGTTAATAGCCTTGTAATATAACTTAAGAATCAGAGTGTGAAACGTCAGTGTGAAAGTGAATACCAGGAAGCAGTGGGTAGCCTCTCTCTGGGTTTGTAGGCAAACTCCTGCATGTTGGCACACACAGACTGCTCGCCCATCTTCATCTGAGGGAATAGAATAACAGGTTTTAGTATCATTGCCAAGACATTTCCTCCACTCCAATGCACTCCACATAGCAGCAAACATTTAACATTTATTTTAAAGAAATTATAAAAATGTCAGGATAAAAACAAAAACCAAACACAACATGTATTTACCTCAGGAATAAACAATAGTTTAGATTGACTTATGAGCAAATAAGAAGAACGTTTGTAAAAAGTTGTAAAAGCTATCTTATTAAAAAGGTTCCAAATGGATTCAACTGGCACCATGGCAGATTAAATTCAGCAATAAAACAATTCCTACGATAAAAAAAATCAATGGTTAAAGTTACCTAACATATTCCATATTTCAACAGACCTGCACTACCATTCCAATAGTATCTTCATAGCCTGATACTGTGCTGTATACTGTTACTAATATGGGGCTGTTTCATTGTGGCTGGCTTATTTCTTATTACTATTTGCAACAGATTCACTGCCCGACTCATTGACATCTTTTTCATTCTTTGCTGTAGACTCTACATAAAGTGTATTTTCAGAATAAATAAATGAATCTTGCATACGTGCCCTTAGAATTCTATCGTGGCTGATGTCTAGAGTAGTAAATATAGCCTTAGGTTTGTCTCTTATTTCCATTTACCACACATTGAATTGTGTTTATTCAATTCAATTCATTCACATGTTTTTGTGTGGTGGCTATTATGTTAAAGAGCATATGGCTCAAGCTTCAGACAGATTCCAAAAAATCCTACTGGTTTGCTTCCTCACCTTGAGTCGTTTGACAGGAGTCTGCCCGAGTGAGTCACTCCTGCTCCTCAGGTCTTGCAGGTAGGAGGAGAAACTGGATTCTGGATAAGATAACCTCTTCCGGGCCACAGTGACACCTACTTTACCTTGAGGGTGGAGGGAAGACCTCAATGATCATGACAGCCGGTCAATGCAATAAAATACGCACACAGGGAAAAACCAAGGGTTGTACTCACAGCATTCATGGCCACAGACATCCTTATTCCTGCAGAGGTGGTTGCACTGTCTTTTATTGCCTGGATCTGAAAAGGGAAAAAAGACATCACAAATATCAACTCATTTACTTGTGCATTTCCATTTCATGCTACCTTGTACTTCTACACCACTACAATTCAGAGATAAATGGTGTACTTCTACTCCACTACATGTATGTAATCCCTTTAGTTACTTTACAGATCTGGATTAATGATGGTAAATATAATCAGCCCTTAAATCAGACTTTAGTTCACCTGCAGTAAATCCAGCAGCTACCCTGCAGTATACAAAGCCATTCAAACTAGCTGCACCTTTACCAGCTCTGAGAACACTTTAATGACCAATAATTATAAAACATATCAGAGATATTATTCTGAAATGGACCAATCAAACAATCACTACTTTTACTGTCGCTACTTTAAGTACATATAGATGAGAGTACTTTCTACTTTCACTGGAGGAACATTTTGAATGCAGGACTTTTACTGTGACAGAGTATTCCTACACTCTGGTACTTCTACTTTTACTCAAGTACAAGATCTGAGTACTTTTCCAAGCTCCACTTGCCTGAAAACACACTATAAGGATACACACAGTTTCATACTTCAGCATTAACAAACTGATCAGTAACAGAGTGCAATGCCTTGGTCTGCAGCAGAGGCAGGTTGAGTTGCAGCCTGCTTGGCGGACTGAGGGTTCGCTGCAGCGTGCGCTCTCTGTCCACTCGGATCATACGGAGAGTTGTGTTGATTATCAGTTCCAAACCTCCTGGCTCCAGAATAGTAGACGTTAAACTTCTGTTGGATGTCCAGGCCCACTGCAGGAGAGAAAAAGGCCAAAATGCTCAGTGACTGCAGTCTTTGCACTGGTAGTCCATTTCAAGAGTTTGTACCCGGGCCAGAACAACAAAATATACACTTAGATTTTTATTTTGTCCCAATTTGCTTTCAAAACTTCTCAAACGACAAAACCCTGAAAAAAAGACCCCAACTTTAATCCAGTCAGCTATATATAAATCAGATCATTTAACATCACAATTTACTATTTGAACATATTTCGCATTTCATTTTTTCCCATATTCTTTTTATTTTCTTTATTTTTTCCTCGTATTATTTAAAGCAATACTTGATTGTATAATGTGTAATGTCATTGCTATTTCCTTTAATTTCATTTTATTTATGAACTTTAACTGCTCAATATTATTTTTACTACATTACCATTGTTTTATGTCTGTAAGGTTGGGGGGGGTGAACTTGGTGTTTTGAGTAGGGAAAAAGAAGCACTGTGAAAGCTGATAATGCTTTGTGTAATACCCAACATAATGTTCCTTTTTTCAATAGTGTGTAGCAAAAATACAGCAAAGTAATGGAGAAAATGTCACGTTTAGGTCGACAAATTGTCATACATATTGTGGACATAGTGGATTTAGTTCCATTTAAAATGATAAAATACTTCCATGGTTTACCATATTGTGAGCTGATGAGATTGACGCTGATCTCGTCTCCTGTTGAGGCCTTCGCCACTTCAATCTTCTTCGACCAGCTACCACACTTCAACAGCACCAAGTCCCTGAAAAAAAAAGATGATGCCTGCTGAATCTCCATAATAAATGACTAGTTTCTGTCTTTTTCCACATAATAATGACACGTCTGTGTTCTTGAGTAGTGATAGAGTTAAAGAAAAAGAGAGGGAAGTGAAAGAAAGCAAAGACAACATTGGAGGATGGGGAGTGTTTTATTTCCTCACGAGAGTTTCTGTAGGAAGACCACCGTGTTGTCAGAGTTTCCAATAATCAGAGAGACGTAATGCTGGTCTGGAGCCTTTTTCCTAGACAGCAGCTGTGCTTGGTTTTTGAGGTGTACCTTCACTACGATCTCCGCTGTAGCACAGCTATACCTGGGAAGCTGCGAAAAAACCAACAAATAAAAAAAATACGATTAAGAATAATCCAGTAACGATCCCACCAAAGCAGTTTATGGAATGGGATAGGTGGATATCGAGGTTTATATGGGGAGGAAAGAAACCTAGGACCAGGTACAAAACTCTGCAGCTCCCTAAAGACAAAGGAGGTTTGGCTTTGCCAAGCCTCGAGGAGTATTTCTATGCCACATAAATCAGACCCTTGATATATTGGTGCAACAATGAGTATTTTTCAAGATGGAAAAGTATAGAAATAGGGCAGATGGACGCCGAAGTACGAAACTTGATAGCAAATAAAGGCCTTCTGGGAAAATTAGGTAACCAATTAGACGTAATAACCAAAACTACACTTGAAATATGGAACACTGTTGTTGAAAAGTATAAACTGGAGAAAGAAATAAAGATTTTGAGTTGGTTTGCGTTTGATGATAGGTTTATACAATATGCCAGCTGTGGCTCAGTCAGTAGGGGCTTGGACTGGGAATCGTAGGGTCGCCGTTTCAAGTCCCCAAAACAGACTTGAAATATGGAAAGTGGACTGTTACTTGAAGAGGTCCCAGTTCACCTCCTGGGCCCTGCTGTGGTGCCCTTGAGTAAGGCACCAGACACCTCCAATCCCCCCTCCCCATTGCTCCCTGGGCGCTGCACAATAGTTGCCCACTGCTTCAAGTATTAGGATGGGTTAAATGCAGAGGACCAATTTCACTGTGTGTGCTCTGCTGTGTGCATGTATGTGACAAATAAAGAGGGCTTTCATCCTCCGATTCTTCTAATTCTTCTTCTATACCCGGGATAAATGATAAAGGGTTTAAACAATGGGCGAGAAAAGGGATCACACAATATGTACAATGGTTGAACAGGGTAAGCTGCAGAGTTTTGAAAAGTTGAGGGGTAGATTTGGATTAGATAAAAACGAACAAAATCTCAGTCCTATATAGAAGTTTGATGTCATGCAGAAAGTCTTCTTCTCTTTATATCAAAGAAAAATGGGGAAAAGGAATTGAAAGAACAAATCAGTGAGGAAGAGTGGTTTAATACTTGTAAAACGCAGTGCACGTCACTAGCTCCAGGATCTGGAGGGAATTTAACTGGAAGAATGTGGTCAGATTTTTTATAACTCCAAAGATTAGGAAAGGAGTGGTGTCTATTCAACAACCATGCTGGAGAGCATGTAGTCACATGGATGCTGACCATACACACATATTCTGGTCCTGCCAAAAGTTAAAAGGATACTGGGACAAACTATGGAGGGATTTACAAAAAATAGTAGGATATGAGATACCAAAAACGTGTAAAATACTCTACTTGGGGAATTTAACACAAGACATAATACAAAGAGAGGATGAGTATCTTGTTAAAGTGCTGCTATCAGCCAGTAAGAAAACGATTACGAGAATGTGGTACACAGTAGACCCACCGACTGAGGAGCAGTGGATGTGCACTGAGGAGAGATTTTTGTAATGGAGAAAATCACACATAAACTGAGAGGACGAGAAGAGGACACCACCATTGCCACTGGACAATAAGGACATTGATTTAAGGATGAGTGTTTAACTATGTATGTACGATGTTCCCTGAAACTGTAATTGTTGAAAGAAAAAAATAATTTTAAAAAAGTTTAAAAAACAAAGAATAATCCCAGCATGTAACCTCGATCGCTATAGGATTAGCTCAAGGTTTCCCAACAAAGGGTAGAACGTTCACTTACATATCCTCTAATATAAAAGTCTTCAATGTTCTTTACCTGCTCCAAAGTCACTTCATACGTGGGGAGGTTCAGAACAGACTCTTTGATTTGGTTGCCAAATGGTGGATGTCTATTGAGGATCTGAAAACAAAAAATATAAAGTTAGAAATCACATCCAAACACTTGAAAATGATAAACATGATTAACACAGATGGTGACATATCAGAATCACAGTTGAAGCAGCTGTAACTGATCCAGCTCAAACTGTTCTGAAATTAGATGTCCGCTAGCTGTCCCTTCTTTGAGTGAAGTGAAGAAGACCCAGGGTTCAATCATAGGACACAAGTGAGTTTTGAGAGATTTCTGGAGAGTGGTGGCCTCTCGGTGTGACTATTGTAGGCAATAATTCATTTCTCAACATTATGAATGATGCATTGAACTATAGCACAGCCCTAGGAGGCAAACAACACTACACAAGCAAAGGAACATTTAATTTAGGGATCTAAAAGGAGGGGAAAAGGTTATTGAGTGCTACATTTTAAAAATCATTCGCACAAATTGCTGTCTCCACCTTAAAATCAAGTGCTTTATATTATCAAAAAGTGTTCTCTTTTTAAAGAGAACACTTTTTTTTCACACACTGACCAGCTCCAGCTCTCTGGGGTTGCTTTGCTCTATTTTGCTGAAAGTGGTGAGTCCAGCGTTCACCATGGCGGTTGACAGGGTCTGGCCTGAAACACACAGTGAATAATCATCAAATGTTAAGATTTGGTTTGAAACTGCACGTGAAAAGCCCAGGATTTAAGATCTTACGACATGTAATGTGTATGCACCTATTTTCTCCAGCTGTTTGGAGACATAGGGCGAGTTTTCCCACAGTTTAGCTCTGAAGCACTTAGCTAGCATCAGGGAGTGGAGCACAGCAGAGAAGCCCGTCTTGGATCGGTGACTCAGAAACTCTGACAGGCCTGTTCAGCACCAAAATACAATCAGAGTTTAAACTCATATCTATTGAAACGGAGAGTACATTGTTTGTTTGTTATCCCTGATTTTACCATCGTACATTTGCTGATGCGCATGCCATTCTTGAAGATCCTTGCTGTGTCCTGCGTGAGTCCAAACTCTTGGATTGAAATGGAGCCCAACTGAGCCTGAATCAAGCTACAGACGAGGCGAGGAACAAAAGACATGTAGAGAGGACAGTCCATAAGCATATCATAATATATATTCTGCAATAAAACTCATAAACCAGTTCCATTAGCTTTCAATACAGCGGACAGATACCTGAAAATACAGCTTGTTTAATTTGTTACGACATTCAGCTCAATATAAATAATATTATTCCATCATGTTTTGTGTTTTACTGTTTATACATATTCCACATAATTTTTCCCCCCTATTTAACTATTTAAATTTACTTTGGTACTTGAATTCATTGACATTGTCACCAAATGTCAATGAATTCATTTATTTTATTTATTTACTTTTACAGTTTATATCATTTATACTCAGAAACTCCACAGACAAATATGTATAATATGTATAATGGGGGGTTCATAAGCCATTTATAAAATATATTCAGAATAAGAGCCATAAACCAGTATTACTTTTCTGTCCTAACACTTCATGAATGAACCTACCAGCTCACTTTCATCTCACTGGATTTGATCTTTCCTTCGATTGGAAACCTGGAAAATTACAGACAGATGTAATCCATGAGGAAACATTCAAAAACAGGGGTAAAGAATTATGCTATTGTCAAAGTGTGTGACCTGATGGTGATCCTGTTCTTGTCTCTGTTCAAGGTGTTCAGGAGCCTTTTCTCGTTCACTCTCAGCTGAATGTCGCTGAACTCTCTGCTCTTTGACACCATCTCGATCTGCACACACAGCACTATTTTCTTTGCCTCGCCTTACCATTATAATAATGGAAATAATTCTCTTTGCAGGAAGCCAGCCGGACAAAAGAGAAAGTGCAGCGTTCTCAGGAAACGTACCAGGTCGGACAGGCTCTCAGTGCCGGACAGCTGGCTGAACTGTTTCATGGTTTCAAAGGCGACACAGAACCGAGCCATCAACCTGCCGCTCTCTGTGGGGAACACAAGACAAGACTGTTTAACACTTTCAACCTTGTAACATCTGCTGATCCTCTTTATATACAGTGCACAATAGTATTGTGAACAATCATTTAGGGAAGGTTTAAAATTCTCTACTCTTTATCACCTGCCTCCCTATTAGAACTATGCATAGGCTGTCAATCAAAATTGAAAAATCTAATGTTTGAATCTGAATGTTTCTCATGTTTCATCTCAAAATGGATTCTCAATTTAGAACACAGGGGTTTTACTCCCGTTTGTTTTGCGCTATTCAAGGTGGTGTGGCAAATAAAGTCGTGAAAGCAGAGTAAAGGGTGTATGATTATGGAGTTTTCACATTCCATCCATCTTCTCCCGCTTATCCCTCAGGGTCGCGGAGGTAACAGCTCCAGCAGAGAGCCCCAAACTTCTCTTTCCCTGGCCACATCAACCAGCTCTGACTGGGGGATTCCAAAGCGCTCCCAGGCCAGAGAAGAGATATAATCCCTCCACCTGGTCCTAGGTCTACCCCTCGGTCTCTTCCCGGTAGGGAGGCGCCCAGGTGGCATCCTCACTAGGTGCCTGAACCACCTCAACTGGCTCTTTTCAACGCGAAGGAGCAGCGGTTCTACTCCGAGTCCCTCCCGGATGACTGAACTTCTCGCCTTATCACTAAGGGAGATGCCAGCCAGCCTGCGGAGAAATCCCATTTCGGCCGCTTGTATCCGCGATCTCGTTCTTTCGGTCATCACAAGAGTTTTCACATTTGTCCGTTTTATTAACTGATTGCAATATTGTAAATATACAAAGGCAAACCCAAAACAAAAAGCATCATTTATTTATTAATTTCACAAATTACTAAAAACTTCGTCAGTGCCTTGATAAAAACAACAAGTTCCAAGTTGTAAAAAAGATTACAATTCTGCCTGTTACATTAATAAAATGGGTAAGCTAGGCTAGCTGACATGGTGTGTATGATTGTTGTCAATCAAAATTCAGAAATTCAAAAAGTTGAATATCATATACACAACTTAACTGTAATTGTGTAATAAATAAGTTGGGTCACAGGTTCCTCAACATTGCAATAAACAATAAATAGACTTTTATGTAAAAACAAACCTTTTTCAAAATCAATCTTTGTCAGTTGTGAATTGATTCAAAGTCTTGAGAAGCTCTACCTTTATATTCATTATTTACCCCACCCCTACTGTTAAAGCCCAGTTAAAAAGAAGTAAGTGTAATCCTCACTTTGATCACAAGATAAAAATATGAAGGAACTCAGTAGGCGCACACTGGGCATTTTGCCAAGCACTTAAACTGATCTCCTCTCTACCTGTTGGTTTGATGTTGATATCCTCATCCATGTGGATCAGATCGATGGAGGACAGAGAGTTGAGGTTCTTCAGACAAAGCTCTATGAGAGGGGAAACACAACCACCTTGAACTACAGTAGTTTAAGTCGCCGGACATTGACCCAAAAGGTCATTTTACAGACAGAAGGACAGCTGGGATGAAAGGTTGCTTCAGTACAGAGGTTGGAATTATTTATTAGAGTATTAGTCTAATAACAACATACTGATGGGAAATAGGGAATAAAAACAGATGTGGCTCACCTTGCAATTTTGCCTCAATCCCAAATCTGTCTAAGTCGGTGGAAAAACCTGAAATGAGTCAAAACAGTTTTTAAATACAGATATGAGAAAATGCAGAACATTCATTCTGATTTAGATCTGTTTTGCTGTGTGTTCTGAGCTCCTACCATAGTGTGTGGGGTTCTTGAGGGCTCGGATGTAGAGGAGGGTGGAGCGGATCCAGTCCAGAGCCATGTTGACATCGCTGATGGTTTGGAGGACAATTTCAGCGTTCAGGTGCTCCACCAGGTGAGTGTGTAGGCTGCGGGGAGAGGGTGTGCTGTTAGCTCGTGTGCAGGCTCGGGTCACACTACTTTGAAATGCATTCATTGTCGAAGTACAGATGAAATGGCAGTGTTTGTAAAAAATAACCTTACCTAATGGAATTCTTTTAAAAAAAGAACTTAAGCTGAATACATTTGAATTTGTTTTAAAAATCTAAAAGAATATTAGACCTGTAGTAAAAATGTACGCTCACCCAAATTTGTACAGTATTTATATCCTTTTTCTTTTTAAACATCTCAAAACATTTTGAATGCATGTCAAATTTTGTATATTCAAACCCTTCTCTGGACTATATTGGAGATGAGGGGGGGCCCAAGCCCTCCGAAGTGGTCTCTACGGATTAGCAAGGACGGAGATCCATATATTTTACATTGTCTAGCAAGCCATTATGTATTTGTTGTGTCACCTCATATTTTTGGGATTTATTTACTTATTTATTATTATTATTTTTTTGTTCGTTGATTCATTAATTAATTTATACTTTTTATAATTTTATTGCGTGTGTGGAGAGGGGTACACATTGCTATCAAGGTTTCAAGGTTTCAAGGTTTTATTTGTCATATGCACAGCAGATACAGCGTATATGTTGGCAATGAAAATCTTATGTCGCGTGCTCCTCCAACAACTCCACATACATGGTGCAAATAACATAAATAAAATAGTGCAAAAAGAGAGAAGAATATTTACAATATAGAGAAGAATATTTACAACAAGCTCCTTCTTGATTGTGTTACTCTGTGAAAATTCAATAAATACATTTTAAAAGTTTTGCATATTCATCATTTGCAGTTGGTAACTAAAATGACTCAAACAGAAAAAGCACTTCAGATAAACTGTATGTATTTTACATCATGTGGGTCACTGTATTTATGGGCGGTGGTGGCGAAGTCCATAGGGGCTTGGCCTGGGAACTGGAAGGTCACCAGTTCAAGTCCCCGAAAGACCAAGTGCCACCGTGGTGTCCCTGAGCAAGACACTGGTTACCTACACTGCTCCCCGGGCGCCGTACATAATGGCAGCCCACTGCTCCTAACACTAGGATGGGTCAAATGCAGAGACCGCATTTCGTTGTCCTAGTACTTGTACTCTGTGCAATGACAATAAAGTTGAATCTTCATCTGAATCTTGTATATATTTTTTTGCAGCTGTTTTTTAATCAAAGCCCACATACAGTAGGGGTTTTGCTATTGTAATTAACCTTAGTAATCAAAAACTTAACTCAGAACTCCTTGACAATGTAACTAATTATCTTATTAATCAGTGTAGATTATAGGTACTTTATATATAGGTGTTATTATAAACTGACGTAATGTCTATTCCTACCCAACCCTGCTCAGGCTGAGAGAAAAGAGGAGGAATGTGAGCTGTAATACCTGCTCTCAATGATTTCCATTCCATTCAATCGATTGATGTATTTGTCTCTGGTTTGCATCTTGGTCATGATCACTGCAGTCGCTGTTGTGTCAAACTAAAGGATGGAAAAGACACAAGTTGGTATTTAGTTTGTGCCTCGTTCTCAAGCTGTTGTTATCTTTATCAATCCATTCACTGTGTTCAAAATATACAGCTATTTCCTGACCACTCAAAGGTACAATTCAAATGTGAACGTAGAGAATGGTACAGTGCCAGTGAAACAAATGCACATATCTACACTTAGTTTTGTTGTAGTGCACAAGACGTCTTCCTCATGCTAAGGGAGATAAGTAAAACATAATGCATTATTTGATTGTTAGTCTGCCATTACTTGTGGTCTTCCTGCTCGGCCTATCATCTGCAGCATGTCCGCCTCGCTGTACTCCTCGCAGGAGCCAGACACATACTGCATGGTAGACTTGATGACCACCAGATGAGCAGGCAGGTTCACCCCCATGGCCAGAGTCGTGGTGGTGACTAGTGTGTTATAAAAGAAAATGCATCAGCGTACGACAATACAATGAAAGCTGTTCCAAAGCTCCTGATTGTTAGTACTGTTGTTAGGGTGTTGGAAATGTTATGCTATATTTTAGATTACAAATGCATAAATAAGATGGCCTATGAATATAATTAGTGTTTATTGGCAAAAATGATTCACTGCCAAAGTGTATATGAAATACTTTACATTAAAGAGGACCTATTATGCTAATTCTCAGATTCACATTTGTATTTTTTTTCCTCTACTGGGACATGTCTCCATGCTTTAATGTTCAAAAAGCTCTTTATTTCTCTCATACTGCCTGTGCTGCAGCATCTCTTTTCACCCTCTGTCTGAAACCAGAGCCCAGTCTGCTCTGATTGGTTAGCTGGCCGGCTCTGTTGTTATTAATCAAAGGACATTTTATTTTGAGGTCTTTATTGTGTGTCTGAATTAAAGAGAATAACATAGAATAAAGGTTTGAAACTCTTTCTTATTTGTACTTAGATTCCTACAACTGGTGCATATCAGTCAGTATGGGCAGAACAACATAATGGTTGGTTATTGGCATAAAAACATACCAGTATAGATCATTTTAAGTTGTATTCTCTGCAACTGAACAGGCAGTTTTGACACAACCCTGTAGTCACAAAGTTTGGTCTGATGCCATGCAATGTTGAACATGATATGGGTGAAGTTCACTCAGATGTTGTAACCTGTGGTCTTTCCTGTTTTTGTCTCCAGCGTAACAGTAAATAAACGCACTCAAGTGCAGGACAGCAAAATAACTTTAAAGAAAAGTCCTTTACAGCAAGTTCTTCAGGAATCAGAGCTGGGCAAGGCAGAGCAAGGATTAACATCTGACTCACAGAGGACAGGCAGGTCTCCCACAGTGAAGGCCTCTTCTATCAGCTTCCTATCACACAGGTCCACTCCTGCATGGTGGTATCCAACTCCAAACATCACCAGATCTGGTACACAGACATAACCCCCGAATAATGTTAAACTGTTCAAAATGAAGGCCACAATCATGTCTTTCTTTCTTGGTTTTGACATGTAGGTTCCAAGAGAGCACTCACCTCTTAGTTTGGAATCCAGAATAGAGTTTGCATAGTTCATCAGCCTTAACGGATTAAAAAGGAAAGCAAGTTCAGCTAAATATGTTTACTGAACTAAAATGTTTTGATGAATAGATGAACCTCCTAAAGATAAGTCATGAACGTACCTTTGCTTGTGCTCAATGCTTATAATGAACCGAGCATCCTTGGCCAGAACTGCAGCTGCCTGCTGGACTCCTTTCCTTGTAGAGCAGAACTACAGAATACCATCATTATTAGATTATGAAGAAATACAATTCCACCATTTTCAATAATCACATTAGATTCCTATCCAATAAAAACAGTATTTGGCTCAATTCCCCCACCACGAGTGTGGGCTTCTGGTCAGAGTACGTCTGTATGATGTTGGCCATCTTGTAGTTGAGCGACAGGTCAAACTTGAACTCTGATTGGTTGGGACTGCAGGGGAATCCCAGCACCACCTTCCTCAGCTTCACTGGACGGTGGCTCTCGTCCATTTCCAGATATGTGGCCGGACCGCTCTCATCAGACAGCCAGTCTGCGATCTATCAACACAACATTGGAGCCAAAACCATGATGAGATTACTGATGTACATTACATTGATTCTATAAATTAGAGTACAGCACCTTTCTTAACTGTTGTTACTTAATTACAAGTTGATACTTTAGTTAATTTTGGAAACTTTGTTTTATTCTGTGAATCATACTTATGTCAAGTTTACCATCAGGGCTCACTGTATATTTTAAAAAGTGGTACCATGGCATCAATTTGGTTGTAAAAAATGGTTGCCATTTCAAGTCAATTGATAGACTAGATTACTTCTTTTTTTCTTTGTCTTTTTGGTCATTGTGCTTATTGTTTACCTTTAAAAAACAATATGGAAATATGACAATGTGTCATGATCCGTGTTTCGTATCTGTCATCTCCTTGTGTTGTGCTTTATTTTGAAAGGTTTTCCCCTCTTGTGTCATGTTAAGCTTCACTTCCTGTCTGCGTTTCCCTCCTGTGCCTGACTGTGTCATTGTGTTCACCTGTTGCCCCTGTGTTTCTCCTCCCCCTTCCAGCTGTCTCTCGTCTTGTGATTACCCTTGTGTATGTAGTCCCTGTTTCCCTTTTGTCTGTTGTTCGGGCGTCGTCATTTCTTCCCTGATCTTGTCCATGTTACCTGCCTGTTCCTGTCGCCCTTCATGTCTGGAGCTAAGTGTTTTTCATGTCCTGTGTTCCCCTTGCTTCATGTTTTCATCAACAGCTTTTGAATAAAGCTCGCTTTTTGTTTTTGACCCTTACCTGCTTCCCCTGGATTTACTGCACTTGGGTCCTGTTTCCCCAACCCTGACACAATGATGATGATGATGGTAATGATAATAATAGTAATAATAATTATGATGGCTATTATCGTAATTATGTTAATTATCATAGTTCATATAAAAGTAGGATGAGAAATGATCTTGTCTGTCTGTCCAAACTGCCCCCGATAAACATCTAGCACTTTGAAAAATCTCAAGATGCCTGGACCACATACATCACTGGATGAGCAATAACTTCCTCCAACTAAATAGCAGCAAATCAGAGGCCATTCTCATTGGAACACACCATCAATTACTCAAAGTTCACATCCCTCAAATCGTCATCAATGGCCACTCCATTCCTCTCTCCCCTCTTGTAACAAACCTAGGTGTGAAACTGGACTCATCCCTTTCTTTCCAAGCACACATCAAGACTGTCTGCAAAGCTTCCTACTACCACCTGAGGAACATCTCCAAAATGCGACAGTCACTCAGCAAACTGGATGCAGAAAAACAGGTCCATGCCTTTGTCACCTCCTTCATTGACTACTGCAATTCTCTGCTTGCTGGCCTACCAACAAAAACAACTCAGAGACTGCAATATGTACAAAATGGTGCCGCCCGGATACTCACTCAAACACGCAAATCAGAACACATCAACCCCATCCTTCACTCACTCCACAGGCTCCCCATAACCCTCCGGATCAACTACAAAGTCCTCATCATGGTCTACAAAGCCATTAATCAAACAGGCCCCACCTACCTACAGGACTTGCTTAGTACACAACACTCAAAAACATCACGCACCCTCAGGTCATCCAACACCAATCTCCTGGCTGTTCCCCGGACAAAACTGTTCAGCATGGGAGACCGTGTTTTCTCCTCCCTTTCCCCCCTTGTCTGTGGAATCAGCTCCCAGAAAACCTAAGGACCTCCACATCCCTCTCGGTCTTTAAGAAAAGCCTCAAGACCCACCTGTTCCTCACCGCGTTTCACTGACTGTGCTTTATTTCATATTTAAACCTTTTATGCTCTTAACCTTTTTCTTTAATCTTTTTAAAACTCAGCTCACTAGTTGATTTTCTTTTTTGTATTTTATTAAATATAATCCTTAGATAACTGTTATTTCATTTTTGTTTCTTGTCTCCCTCATAGCATTGTGAAGCACCTTGAGATAACGTTGTTTTTAAAGTGTGCTATAGAAATACAATGTATTATTATTATTATTGTCTTGTTATCTGAACATGAACTTCTAGGAATTTATTTTTTCCCTTATTTTCTTTTCACCCTGGACACTGGGTGTATGTATATGTGTATGTATATATAGAATTGTGTTTATTTGTGAGCTTATTTAATTACTGATTTATTTTCTCTTTTTTTCCTGCAACTGGATGACTAACGGGAGGGCTACTTTCTGTACAAGCTTTGCTTTCTGCCCTACCACTTCTACTAGTTTTGTTTGATTGTCCAATTCATAAATTGAGTGTATTAATATTGTAATAGTATCTTTACATATGTATGTGTATGTATATATATATATATATGTGTGTGTATATATATATATATATATATATATATATGTATGTGTGTGTATGTGTGTGTATATATATATATATATATACATATATATACACACACATACATATATATATATATATATATATGTATGTGTGTGTATGTGTGTGTATATATATATATATATGTGTGTATATATATATATATACACACATATATATATATATATATATGTGTGTATATATGTATATATACACACATATACACACACATACATATATATATATATATACACACATATATATATATATATATATATGTGTGTATATATATATATATATATATACACACATATATATATATATATATATATATGTGTGTATATATATATATATACAGTGGGGCAAAAAAGTATTTAGTCAGCCACCAATTGTGCAAGTTCTCCCATTTAAAAAGATGAGAGAGGCCTGTAATTTTTATCATAGGTATACCTCAACTATGAGAGACAAAATGAGAAAAAAAATCCAGGAAATCACATTGTAGGATTTTTAAAGAATTCATTGGTAAATTCCTCGGTAAAATAAGTATTTGGTCACCTACAAACAAGCAAGATTTCTGGCTCTCACAGACCTGTAACTTCTTATTTAAGAGGCTCCTCTGTCCTCCACTCGTTACCTGTATTAATGGCACCTTTTTGAACTCGTTATCAGTATAAAAGACACCTGTCCACAACCTCAAACAGTCATACTCCAAACTCCACTCTGGCCAAGACCAAAGAGCTGTCAAAGGAGACCAGAGACACAATTGTAGACCTGCACCAGGCTGGGAAAACTGAATCTGCAATAGGTAAGCAGCTTGGTGTGAAGAAATCAACTGTGGGAGCAATTATTAGAAAATGGAAGACATACAAGACCACTGCTAATCTCCCTCGATCTCGGGCTCAACGCAAGATCTCACCCCGTGGGGTCAAAATGATCACAAGAACGGTGAGCAAAAATCCCAGAACCACACGGGGGGACCTAGTGAATGACCTGCAGAGAGCTGGGACCAAAGTAACAGAGGCTACCATCAGTAACACACTACGCCGCCAGGGACTTAATCCTGCAGTTCCAGACGTGTCCCCCTGCTTAAGCCAGTACATGTCCAGGCCCGTCTGAAGTTTGCTAGAGGGCATTTGGATGATCCAGAAGAGGATTGGGAGAATGTCATATGGTCAGATGAAACCAAAATAGAACTTTTTGGTAAAAACTCAACTCGTCGTGTTTGGAGGAGAAAGAATGCAGAGTTGCATCCAAAGAACACCATACCTACTGTGAAGCATGGGGGTGGAAACATCATGCTTTGGGGCTGTTTTTCTGCAAAGGGACCAGGACGACTGATCCGTGTAAAGGAAAGAATGAATGGGGCCATGTATCGTGAGATTTTGAGTGAAAACCTCCTTCCATCAGCAAGGGCATTGAAGATGAAGCGTGGCTGGGTCTTTCAGCATGACAATGATCCCAAACACACCGCCAGGGCAACGAAGGAGTGGCTTCGTAAGAAGCATTTCAAGGTCCTGGAGTTGCCTAGCCAGTCTCCAGATCTCAACCCCATAGAAAATCTTTGGAGGGAGTTGAAAGTCTGTGTTGCCCAGCAACAGCCCCAAAACATCACTGCTTTAGAGGAGATCTGCATGGAGGAATGGGCCAAAATACCAGCAACAGTGTGTGAAAACCTTGTGAACACTTACAGAAAACGTTTGACCTCTGTCATTGCCAACAAAGGGTATATAACAAAGTATTGAGATGAACTTTTGTTATTGACCAAATACTTATTTTCCACAATTATTTGAAAATTAATTCTTTAAAAATCCTACAATTTGATTTCCTGGATTTTTTTTCTCATTCTGTCTCTCATAGTTGAAGTGTACCTATGATAAAAATTACAGGCCTCTCTCATCTTTTTAAATGGGAGAACTTGCACAATTGGTGGCTGACTAAATACTTTTTTGCCCCACTGTATATGTGTGTATATATATATATGTATGTGTGTATATATATATATATACACATATATACATATATATATATATATGTGTGTATATATATATATATATGTATATATATACACACATATATATATATATATATATATATGTGTGTATATATATATATGTATGTGTGTATATATATATATGTGTGTATATATATATATATGTATATACACACATATATATATATATATATATGTGTGTATATACATATATATATATATACACACATATATATATATATATATATGTGTGTATATATATATATGTATGTGTGTATATATATATATGTGTGTATATATATACATATATATATATATACACACATATATATATATATATATATGTGTGTATATATATATATGTATGTGTGTATATATATATATGTGTGTATATATATATATATATATATATATATATATATATGTGTGTATATATATATATGTATGTGTGTATATATATATATATGTATATATGTGTGTATATATATATATATATATACACACATATATATATATATATATATACACACATACATATATATATATATATATATATATATATATATGTGTGTATATATATATATATATGTATGTGTGTATATATATATATATATATATGTGTGTATATATATATATGTATGTGTGTATATATATATATATATATGTGTGTATATACATATACATTCATTATAGTAAGCCAAAAAAAAATCATCTCAAAGACGTCGGGATACTTTGCCTCCCAAAACTTCAAGATATCATTTTGGTTTTTAATTTGGGTTTTATTTAGTTCTTTTTCAGTTTAATCGATTTGCCCCTTCGTGATGTTGCTGTGAGTGAGTTAACACACAGACGGACATGCCAAGTTGGCTGGTTCTGATTGTAAGAGCAATATTTAAGATTACCAATGCTAAATATATTTTTGATGTATTTGTTTTGAGGTGAATATTTCCCTATTTCTTTATATGTTAAAATGCAAAGGTAAAGAATTTGTGACCAATTCCTAATGAAATGTACTATTATCGTCACTTTGAAAGCTACCCTGTGAATTATTTTGCCATAAATACATTTGTCAGCCACTCACATCCGAGACGTTGGGGATGGTGGCTGATACCGCCACGAACCTCATGGAGAGGCCAGTCTCTGGATTCTGTGCTGTTCTATAGGCATGCACCGCCTTCATCCTGCTCACCACAACCTCCAGCGTGGCCCCGCGGGTTTCATCCTTCACCACATGCACCTGGAGGAATAACGTGCCGTTACACAGGTGGCTAAGGAAAACACCTTCAAGGCACGACACAGAGATGTAGGTCAAATCAAATGAAGCTATCCTTTAGCACTGTACTCCATTATTAACACCAGTAGGTGTATTTCAGGTCCTGTGCATTCTCATAATACACAGTCCCAGAACATGATGTACAGTACTTTTAATAACTAGCCTCAAGAAATGAAGTGCTGAGGGCAGAGGGTAATTATGTAGCATCACACACTGCGGCATAATAAAGCAAACTGTAAATCTCCTGCTGCACAGTGAGCATCCACCTCTGTGCAGGATATAAAGGCCTGGTGTTATCATTTCCTTTCAAAACCCAAGCCACGACGTGACCAAGATGTAATAAAAACATCCTGAATGATTGTGATACCTTTCATGTGGGTCTTTCTTCAGAACTGACGTCATCATTTTGAAGGATAATGTTATAATGTACTGAAGTGTGCTTCTACCGCTGAAATTCACACTAAAATATTCATGTTTGGGAATCTAAGCTCGGGGCTTTACGTAGAATTTGGAGTTCACAACAGATAAATTGGTGCATTGTTGTCAGGTAGAAATGTGTTAAAGTAACATCCCTGTAAATAGGAAATGAACCCATCTGAAAGCATGCTGGTTGGTTGTTGTAAAAGATGGTCCTTTAGACCAGAAATGATCTTAGGTCAGACGTAAGAAGAACATTTGCAAAAAAGGTTTGAGCTTTTATTCAACTGCAATTAGGGACTTTTCTTCTTAAAATAACATTTCTGGGCACCTTTTACACAACTGATAATTTATATTCTAATAAGGCAAAGCTAGCACCAGTGTGTGTTAAGACAAACTGTATACCATCATTAGTTTTGAAAGTAGAGGTACATTATCTTGCCCAAAGGATAGGAGTAGTGCAAGAGCAAATCATGTCTTGTTATAATGGTTGTTATTTTCCAATTTTCTCAAGTCTCTGTTTTTAAGCAAGACACAGAATCTAAATGATAAAGGCTATATTGTTGATGCCTAAAATAATAATAAAAATGCACACATAGTAATTCAGACATTTTGGAGTTTACAATTTGCATAAGAATGTGGTGCTGTTGAGAGAAAGTCCTTGTAGACTTGTCCTTGCACTGTAATGTAACTTTACAAACAAGGCTTTAGAAAAAACAAAAACAATTTTAAGAGTCTGGAAAGTCTTCTGTCCTTTAAAAAGAAGTACCCAGATGGAGAAAAAAAAGAAGTACATTATCTGTGAGAACCAAATTAGATATAAAATTATTGGTGGAAAGGTTGTTCCAATATCATTCAGGACATTTTATGACATTTTTGATCCCGTTAGGCACTTTAAAGATTTTAAATATAGATATTAACAATTATTTTATTTTAAAATCCTACTTCACATGTCCAAGCTTTTATTTCTTATTATACTAATACATTTTCTTTTTATAAAAAATGGCAATTCAACAATCTTTTTATATATTATTTGTTATTTATTCATGCCTCTTGTTGCACTGGAGCCTTTGTTGCTGTCACACTGCAGGGGAACTAATTAAGCATTATCTAACTCTAAGACTTTTGAAATAGTGATTTTATTCCAATACCAGTTGATGCCTTATGATACATTTAGGAATTCAAAGCCTTCAAAGAAGCCTTTATTGGATGCTGCAGGTTGCGCTGTAAACAAAGTATCTGACCTCATCGATGAGGAATAGCCGGACCAGCTGCAGTAGGCAATTGTCCTTCCATTTTCTGGTCATGCTGTCCCACTTTTCCTGTAAAGATAAAGTTAAATAAAACATTAAATATTCAAAGGTAACTCCCTATCATATTTTATTGTTGCATTGAATTAGGACGCAGTGTAGTGTCACACACAGGCGTGGTAAGGATGATGTGCGAGTCCTGGATTTCGAAGAAGTCATCGATCTCCGTGTCGCCCGTCAGCTCCTTGCAGTTCAGCCCCAGAGGCCCAAACTTCTTCTTCCAGCTCTCAAAGCACTGGCTGCACAGAGCTTTGATGGGGGCCACTGACAAGAACAAAGAGGGAGTGTTATTACCAAACAGTTCTCTGCTCCTCAGAAACACAGAGATCTATAACTGAGTCAAACATCAAAACAATCAAACTACAGCAAGTCAGAGGAAACATGTTCAAAGCCCCAGGGAATGATTTAATCAGGAGTGTGTGTGTGTGTGTGTGTGTGTGTGTGTGTGTGTGTGTGTGTGTGTGTGTGTGTGTGTGTGTGTGTGTTGAAACTCTGTTGATTCTGATTAACTTTGTTTAGGCTGTATTTCCTAGTTTAGGATTTCTTCCACATGCTAGAGTTTAGACACAGAAGCTTTGTTGATATTGGCAAGGTTTATATAAAATAGGTGTAAGTCTGTGTTTGATATTTTCAGTCATTTATAAAGTAAGACAAACATTATGTAGCAAGTAAAATTTTCTTGGGAGTTAGGAAAATAAAACACATTTTCAGGAATTCTTCTAAACTTTGGCTGGAAACACTACTTTTTAGCGTCATTTTTGTGACAATAAATCCTTACTCTGGGCTAAATCTACTCAGACCGGAGTTTCGATGATGTATTAATTGGGTTTAAACAATATTATGCTCACTATAGACAGCTTTGACATTATTCCAGGGCTCTGAGGTCTCCATTAACAGACGAATGATGGCCAGCTCAAACAGCACCGTTTTACCAGATCCAGTAGGGGCACAAGCCACAAAGTTGTTACCCGTGTAAAGAACCTGTGAACAAAGTAAATAATAAAATACACTCAAGGAAAGACAGTTACATATCACACATGTTATCTAATTGGTATTCATAATCCTCAGATTAATGTTGTAGAGGTTTTGGAATCCTGCTTACATCATCCAGTGCTTTGGACTGAACGTAGTTGAAAAAGGGGAACTCTTTGAAGACGGATCTGAACTTTGCTGCTGTGTTAGCACGGTTCAGGAAATCAAACCACATTTGTTGCAAAATTGGAGAAGCATTCAAGTTCAGTTTAACAAGTGTGTTGCCAACCACAAAAAGGATACGGATTTCAGAAACCGGTCTCAGAACTCCAGACCCAGAGGACCCTAAAATACAAAACATTACACACTTTAGTTTAAAGTCAGATCTCACAGATTCAGCTGAATCCGCCAAGATGTAAAAAGGAAATGTTAAGAATTTTGCAAGGGAATTTTTAGTAAAACTGCAAAAATATGTGTATTGCATTTATTTTTCCTAGTTCATTATCTTTTTTGTAATTTTTAATGACAGAAATTGTTTAGTAATTAATGTTTTCTTACTTATGTTACTAGTTCATTTAATACATATACATAACTTTCCTTTTTCTTAAAAAACACATAGTGTCAAAGACAGGTTTTTTTAACCCCCCCCCCCCCCCCACACACACACACACACACACACACAGAACAAGACAACATAATAGTACAAAACATTTAAAATGATAGACACATTTAATATCTTTTTATGTTTGACTATGCCTGTGTTTTTATGCAATTATGGGGCTGCTGTGGCTCAGGAGTGAAAATGGGCATCCACCAATTCAGAGGGTCAGAGGTTAAATCCCCAGCCCCTGTAGTCAACATGTCCAGAGTTGGAAAACGTACTCAGATCTTGTAATGAAGTAAACGTAGCGACAGTAAAAGTAGTCATTGTTTGATTGGTCCATTTCAGAATAATATCTCTGATATGTTTTATAATGATTGATCATTAAAGTGTTCTCAGAGCTGGTAAAGGTGCAGCTAGTTTGAATGGCTTTGTATACTGCAGGGTAGCTGCTGGATTTACTGCAGGTGGATTACTGCAGTCTGATTTAAGGGCTGATTATATTTACCATCATTAATCCAGATCTCTAAAGTAACTAAAGGGATTACATACATGTAGTGGAGTAGAAGTACACAATGTATCTCTTAATTTGAGTAGGGTAGAAGTACAAAGTAGCATCAAATGGAAATACTCGAGTAAAGTACAAGTACCTGAAATGTGTACTTGACTAAATGTACTTAGTTACTCTACAACACTGAACATGTTGAAGTGTCTAGGCTACTGAAGCGTATGTAACCTTAATAAATAATATGATATTAAAAGTAAACAAAAGGCTGCAGACTGTATATTTTTAGGCACCACTGTTACTCTGTACAGCTTCTACTGTTTTTCCACCCACCACCTAGTGCCTAGTATGTTGCATTACAATGGAGCGGTCACTGAGGGGAGTTCACCTCATTTTACCTTATCACACACAAACACAATGTGACAGCTGCTGTTGGGCTGGACCTGGGCATGCTCATTAGCTGCAGCACTTTGCAGAAGGTATACAAGTGTTATTCGGTGAACCAGTGAGGGACACAGTGACTGTGTCAGCGCAGCGTTTGCACCTTGTATGTGAAGAGGCTGAGGCGTCATGGGAGGAACGAAGGCTCTCTTTGTGCCCTTGTCCTGCGCCTCAGCATGTGCCGCCTGCTGCGGGGGGCGGCCGCTCACTGCAGAGCACACCAGGGGAGGGGGAGGGGGAGGGAAGCGGGTGTTTGGGGAGAAAGGAGGAGCCGCCTGCCTAGCTGTCGCCCCTGGCATCCGAAGAGGAGGAGGAGGCGCTGTCGTCATGGTAACCGGCCTGAGAAAAGTTTGAGGTCTGGATGCTGTCTGGCTGCCGCTGTTTCTGAGGTCATCGTTGTTTGACGAGTCACCTCCACTGTTCCACACCTGGACCTTGAACAAGCTGTGGTGGGAGGGAATGAAGAATTGATAGAGGGAGGTAGAATGGGAGCACTGCCAGATTTCCGGCTGCCTATCTTTAAGAATTGTCCACTGATCTGAAAAAACAAATCTCTTTATAATCGTTATATTTTGGACCTTCTCTTACAACATATTTTCTTATGTCAATCATGTTTGCGCATCATACACCAAAGCATATTCGTTGTATGTTTAAACGTACCTGGAAAAGAAACTTGATTCTGAGTCTGATTTAGTGAACAATATTAATCCAGCTATGCTGCAATACAATGCGAAACCTTGTATGTGGAGCAGTTGAGGAAAAGGGGGAAGAACGAAGGATATGTCAAATATATTTTGTTAAAGTTAATTATATTGATCATGCTAATTTAAGCTCTTTTTTGCTTGTATGTTTTGCATCCTCCTCCAAGAAGCAAAATCCTTTTTTGGCTTGCTTTCTCACAGCCTCGTGGTCATATATAGATCATTTGCAGTTAAACACTTTCAAGTTATAGATCTATACAGCCTGCAGGTCTGTATGGTCTTGAAAACGAACTGACACTTGCCTTCTCCGCAGAGGTGGGCTTTTACTGCTGTCAAGAGACAAACACCTCCTGCTTATGGCTGTATGACGAGGGTCCTGCGGGGTTTCATCCCCACTTTTGGCGTTATGGCAGACATCCTGAGAATAATCCCAGAAGCCTTCACCTCCCCAAAGGCCATCACTTCTGCTGAGGATATTGCTGCCATCCCGAGTTTGATCAATCCCTTTCTCAGCAATGCTATAATTGTATGGACTGTTGACTTTTGATGGTAGAGCCATAAAGCCAGCTGATCCTTTAAAAGAAGGCAGGAATGGCTTGGGTATTTGTGGGAAACCTGTGAGTAAAATTAAAGGACAAAAGAGTTATATATACTGTAACAATGTTGTAAGTTGGTATAAAATGGTGACTTATTTAAGGAGAACATATTTGTTGGATAGAAACTCCCTATAGTGTGAACATGGGAATTTTAGCATTTGCAGACCATTTACCTGCACAAAAACCTATATAACACACTACAGGGAACCCCAAAAAGCATAATAGATCCTCTTTAACATTCCAGTTATACATACGATTATGAGAATATATCACACATCATATATTCATATTATTACCCAGAACCCGGTTTGTTTACCCAAACTATGGAAAATTGGGAAAGCTTTCACGCCTTTTTAAGCTTTTGTGTCAGTGAGTCACACAGTTAAATTTAGTAGACCAAATACTGCGCGGTTTACTCAAGTCAAGTGAAAAGGAATTCACTCTAATCCAGAGCACAACATACTGTATAGAGAAGAGAGAGACTCTGCCTCTTTCTGCATATCCTGAGTGGCTGGAACCTGAGAAAGAGACGGAGGCATTTCCAGGTGCCATGGGCTGACCTCATGGTGCAGTGGTTTTCTGTCAAATACAATCCAGAATGAAAAATATGCTTCAGCTGTGAGAGGAAAGCTGGTGAGAAAATGGGGCATCTATGTGTACTCACACTTTGTGGACAATGGGTTTCTCGAAAAACAGATTGTCCAGGGACAAGGTGCAGTCATCGGAGTCCAACATCTCATCAGGTCGCATTTGAACACATAGCCGGTCAATGTCATTCAATCACTATGGGTAAATGGTTGAACGATATATGGTTAAAGAAAACAAATCACAAAAATACATTTATAGATGCAATAACAAACCAATAAATAAGTAGCTATTTTATAAAACATTACGTCTGCAGCTGAGATTTATTTAGAGGTCGAATGAGAGAAAGCTTGGAGGCTTGTAAACGTTTGTTGTTGTCTGAAACAACACAACAAAGCCCTTTTATAATATTTGTATTCATTTTCCAAATGAGATTATAAATGATATGTTTCGACACACAAAAGAGTCTTAATAAATGTATGGCCTTCACGGAACTACTGTAAGCAATCTTACTGCTGATTTAATGTGAGCGAAAGCATTAAGAATAGCTACTTACACATACAGTGGTGTTAAGTAACTAAGTAAATGTACTCAATTACTGTACTTAAGTACAATTTTGAGGTACTTTTACTTTACTTGATTATTTACATTTTAACAGTAACCTTGTACTTCTACTACACTTACATTTGACATACACGAATGCTGTATAAGACCACCAGCTGAACAAAGACATATGTACAATGTACACACCATTATGACTAATGTAATTAAGTATCTCAGTAAAAATACTAAGTAACAACATTTACGGGCTCAAAGAGTGAAAGAACTTAGTATTTGTTAGCTTAAGCTAAGGCGTTAGCTAGTCAAACAACCAGCTAGCAATAATAAAATATGAAGACATATTAAACAAAGGCTATCGGTTAACTGCATACTTGCCTAACAGTTTAACTATTGACCTACATGAAAGTTATTTATACTTTTGTCTTGTAGTGAACTTACCTGTGTTACAGTTTAATTGTATTCCGGGGATAATCAAAATCAGTTATTAACCATTGACCTCACCAGCTACATTTAACAATTTAGACAGCTCCGAATACCATGTTGCGTTCAATAACAACTTTATTCAGTAGCACATTTCTATAGACAATGCTGTTTTTTTTAATATAAAATGTCAGCTATAGCTTGTTGTTCTCATTAAAATATAAGTTGCCCAACTATAATAAATGTTACTTTGAAATAAATGTATTTCTTTGTTGAAGGTGTATTTTCTGTTTAAAACACACGTCACTGTGAATAACTTAACCGGCCGCGAAAGCAACAAAGACCTGTGAGGAAAAGACAACCATTGGGGCACACTGTAACATCTCTCCTGTGTTGGCAAACAAGTAGTGTCTTTGTGTGAATGACAAATTTACATAGCAAAACTAAGTCTGTTCTTTTAAAAAATAAAACAATTATTAACTGAGACTTCAATTCATTGTATCAATTAAAACGACGATTACGCCGCCGTCAACCTAAAAAAATCTGATACTCAAAGGAGATGGTCATTAACTCAGGTTTTTTATTCCTCCTATCTGGACTGAACCATTACAAATCTTTCGGGGGGACATGGCGCCGTCTCGTAACATTACGTGACGAAAATGTACAAGACAATATCTTGCATGACCTTTTAGTTATAGCTATTTTATAAAATAGTTCCACTACCAACACAATATTTGAAGTATGTCTTTGTTTTGTTACCGTGGAGACAATTGTATGTATGGTTCCCCTTACAAAAGAAATGTTCTGTCCCACACCAGACCACCACGGAAAATGGCGACTGTGAAATAGATGGAAGACGAAAGTAAGAAATTATTCAATGCATCGTTTAAATTGTTCCCTGTCTGCATCCGCACCGCTCGAAGGTAACGTTTGTTTGTTTTTCATCATATTATTGATGTCTGTTGTGTTACTAGCGAGAAACGGTTGTCAATAGCTATAGTTTAGCCTGAAGAATAGGTTTTGGTGTGGAACAGCCTTAATGGAATGGTCTGCAGCTCCCACAAGCAGCATCCAACAACACAGCGTGTTATAAACGTCAAAGAAATGTAACGATACCCTTATGGGACTTGGTATACATTATACAATTCGGCCTGTATTAAAATAGCATTGGAAACATACTCCAACTATTGTAGGTTGGCATATAACTGGACTACTGTGTTGAAAGTTTTAGCTCTGTACAAAATCCCCAACCGCTTATTAAAAGCCATTTCCGAGGTCCATCTCTTTGCATTTTCAGTGCTGCTGTGTAGATGTTAGAAACATCTTACACAGGAGCATTCACTTGGTATGGCACTTTTATTGCCCTTCAAATGCAAGACCTCTCACTCCTGCGACCTTGTAGCGTTATAAACGGCCACGATTAATCATCAAAGCAAGTGTCAAGTATATTTAAATTAAATATATTTATATTGTAGTCAATGATTGTTGGTTGAGTAAATAATCTAACACTGATGACAATATAAGTTACTAAATGGTTTACTTTTTACATCAAACAGACATATTCTAATCAATTCAAAAACGAACTATTGTAGCTTATAAAGCATATCAATCATGGAATTGAAGCATGAATCTGACTTGTTGTCCTTCTGAAATTTGTCACAGCCTTCTAAAAGTGTTAAATTGTCATTATAATCTGAGCTAGGTGGTAAAACATCTTAACCATCACTGATTACGATTGTATTTGCGGCTACAACTGAAACAAACAGACAAATCGGCCAATTATCTGCTTTATCTCTTAGATGCTAAAATGTAAACAGGGGGAAAAAAACGTAACATTTTCTTTAATGTGAGGTTAACTATCAAAAGCGCCACAGGGATGACGTATTTTTGTAGGCCGACCCGGAAGTAAGCTGCGCATGGGTTCCTTCGACAAAAAAGCAATGCAATTTCTCCATAGGATTTTGGAGTATTGTAAAAAATAAGATCTGAGGAAAACGAACCTGTTTGATAAATGCACGTTTTGTTCAGCCAGATAATCTCCACATGTCTACCCTACTTTTAGAATTTTCGAAGCATAAATCTAATCACCAGAAGCTAAATGCTAACGTTATGCTATAAACCATAGTTCAGTAATAATCAATACATTAATAAGGGATTTTCATTTTGAAGGGGCAATTCCATTTTAACCGGCGCCAACAGGGAGCGAAAGAGACCAGTGAGCGATACAGGGAGATAAACACAAGAAGAAGAGACAAGTTAGCGGGAGAGAGAAGATGGACAAAAGAGTGACGGGAGAGACAAGTTAGCGGGAGAGAGAAGACGGAGAGAAGAGTAAGGGGAGAGAGAAGATGGATAGAAGAGTGAGGGGAGAGACGAGTTAGCGGGAGAGAGAAGACGGAGAGAACAGTGAGAGGAGAGACGAGTTAACGGGAGACAGAGAAGGCGGAGAGAACAGTGAGGGGAGAGACGAGTTAGCGAGAGACAGAGAAGGCGGAGAGAACAGTGAGGGGAGAGACGAGTTAGCGAGAGACAGAGAAGGCGGAGAGAACAGTGAGGGGAGAGACGAGTTAGCGAGAGACAGAGAAGGCGGACAGAAGAGTGAGGGGAGAGACAAGTTAGCGGGAGACAGATGGCGGAGAGAAGAGTGAGGGGAGAGACGAGTTAGTGGGAGAGAGAAGATGGACAGAAGAGTGAGGGGAGAGACGAGGTAGCGGGAGAGAGAAGACGGAGAGACGAGTTAGCGGGAGAGAGAAGATGGAGAGACGAGTTAGCGGGAGAGAGAAGATGGAGAGACGAGTTAGCGGGAGAGAGAAGACGGAGAGAACACTGAGGGGAGAGACGAGTTAGCGGGAGACAGAGAGAGAAGGCGGTGAGTGGAGCACCAATGAGCACCTTCACATGTGTATGAGAAATCCTGGCCGGACAGGCTAGGGCTCAGTCCTCTCACTGAACAAAAGACAGTCGGTGAGGGAGTGGAATATAAGAGGGACAGAAAGACAACCCTTAAAACTGTTCCATTGTTATGATCGGACTGATATGTTGTATAATTGGCTGAAACTGTTAAGATGTGAAACGTTGACAAAGAGAAAGGGAAACTCCAGCTGCTGCTGCTCTTTATTTAAACGTTCTAAAATTAAGCTCTTTTAAGATGCACACATTCAAAAGCTATTTTATTTATTTTCTCTATTTAATTTTAAATCCAGGCCGAGTGGAACATTAAAAATATCTACAGTATTATACTGTATATCTGTATAGTTCAAGAGACAATAAATATTGTTGTACTTTGTTAGTTTGATGACACAGTCTGGACCTCGTTGAATTTTAGTTGAATACTCCTGCTATAAACGAACTACAGACGAGTACAACAGGGTCGCACGACTTCAACGTCACGCCAACTTAAGATCCTTTCAACTGACTTTCATGCGCTTGCATATTTTAACAAAGCTTTTCCTTTTAGCCACACTGAATTTTACAGGGGAAAACAAACTTAGCCACAGTGTTTACGTGTTTGGCGTAGTGACGTATAACGTCCTCGACAACTTCTGTTGTCCTATTCAGCCACTTGTTAGCAACCATCATTTTTCAGACACGTAAACTCTTCAAAAATCACCAGTGGGGGGTCACTGCTGATGTATTTAATGTCGTATAACGTGAACGTGATCCGTCTGTCGTTTGTGTCAATCACAGACCTTATTTCGAGCTATTTTCCAAAATCCTACGGAGAAATCGCACTTACTCTGAGACGAGGGAACAGGAAGTTGTAAAATGCTAACTTACTTCCGGGTTTTAGGACTCGTTCCTGCGACACTCTATAGGCCGCACAAAAAAACAGGTAGCTGGCATTAGAGAATCTTTAAAAAAACACGAACACATTTTTAAATAGTTGCAGATACATTTTCTGCTCAACTAATCGTCTCTCCCTAACTAACCATTTCTGCCCCATATTCATTTAAAAAATAAACACATTTTTTTCCCGCTGTTTCTAGTGGCTGTGAGGCACATTACACTCGACTCTACACATTTGAAAAAAACATGACAGTCTATAGACTATTTTGTTGTGAGTGTCAGCTAGCGCTAAAGTGTTATATAAAATACATTGCGACTGCAAGGGCTATATTTGTTATCGTTACGCCATGTGATGAAACAATTAACAAAGCAAAACCTTTTTTATTGCTGCATTTCCGTGCAATTAGAAAATGAAAGCAAAAATACAAATTCAAAAATGTCCGGTTTATAATGATCAAGGCTAAAGGCTTTTTTTCACACCAGGGAGGGACAAATAAAAAACATGAAAATGCAGCGTATTGGCCTTTTTAATAGTTTGCATTATCAATATTGACATTCAAGCCCTCATTTCTGTTCTGTTTCTTGCTCTCACTAGCCGTTACTGTTTACCTCACAATCCATATGAAATATACAACATGGTTTCCAAAATGTAAGAATTGAAAAAAATCCTCTCTGTGAGAACTACAATCTATTTGCAGTCTTTTGGCATTTGTTAAGCCATTACATGCATTAATCTGTTTCTCAAACTGGACTTCCTTGTATTTAAATGTTTAAAATGGTACTTAAAAAGTCATACCCACCACAAGGCCTGTTTTACAAAGAGCTGTCTGCTGGGTTTCTTTCTCAAGGCCTTCTAACACCATACATTAATATGAATGCACAATACCTCACCACACATTTGTCTAGGTTGACGCTATCAAGCCAAAATCTCAAAAGGACATTAAAGAGGAACATTTTTACCTTCAGTATACAGACAGAAATTCAAAAGGCAACAACCCTACCAAGATCAGTTATCTGTTATTGTGCCGGGACAGATAAGCCACCTACGGTGATAAAGTTTTAAATGTAACCTTTGGGTAAATGACAGTAATAACAGGATGTTGTAGTTACTTGTAGTTAAGGAATATCTAAGAAGGCTATTTTCTTTTTTCAGGTCATGGCAGCTGAAATGTCATGTCGGACAGGTGTTGATGAAGACGACAAAGATGCAGATCCTGAAATCAATGCCCTCACACTCTTGCAAGTACCAGTGAGAATGGCCCAAGAATCCGCATCTTGCACCAATTCTTTCAGCAAGCCTTCTACGAAACAAAACAGTGTCCTAGATGTTTTGTCAAACACAGATATGCTGTCTCCGGTTGGCCTGGGAAATGGACCATCTTCGCACCAGGCTACAGAAGCCCATGAACTCAACAGCATCTCTATAGAGAAAGAGGAGACGAAGAGCATCACCCCATTAAAAACGGTGCAGGAAATTGACACTGCAGGAATTTGGGGGTTTGATGAAGACTCTCCAGAGGACTCGTTGGATGATTTCAGTAATGCCAGTGACCTTCATTGGGACCCTCACAAAGAGTTCATGCAGTTTCTTTGGGAGAACCATGGGGATTCCCCTGGTGAGGAGCTTAAAGATGAAGACCTTCCTTCCAACAGCCAAAAGACAAGGAGACGAAAAATGGACATGGTTGTCATGGTGGATCCTTCAGAGGACCTTTACCCCAATCTGAGCCACAAGTCACCTGAGGAATTGTCTGATGCTGAAGACCAAGTAGATTCCATTCCATTCAGAAAATTCAGAAAGTCAAGAAACCTTTCCCAGTCAGAGTCATCACCATCAGGTAAAGTTACAAAGTATCCTAATGGAACAGTCAAGGCCATCAAGGAAATTCTTTACAATCCACCTGCCAGAAACTCCAATGAGAACAGTATCGGTCATGGGCTTTTACCAATAAAGGGAAGACTTACCATAAATTCTCATTCTGAGGAAAAACCGCTATGCTACCCTTGCTCAAAATGTAAGCTTGTTTTCAAGAAAGAACATCATTTACTTCGTCACGTGAAGTCTCATGTTGACGCGCCGAATATTTCGCCAAAGCTTTTTATATGCAGAGAATGTGGAAAGTCCTTTAAACAAAGTGGTTTGCTTTTTGAGCACATGTCCATGCACAAGGAGAAAACGGCAAGACTCGCTAAGGAGATCAAACGCATGAATGATAAGAAGAAAGAGGATAAAAAGAATCTTTTCTGCCCTCAGTGCCCATTTGGTACAAACTGCCCAAACAAGTTTGTTCAACATGCAAAAACACACGAGAAGGACAAGAGAAAGTTTAGATGTGACAAATGTAGCTTCAGGACTATGAGTGAGACAGATCTTAGGAGACATGGCATTATGCAGCATACTGTTATTACTGTTAGAAATCAGATCCAGAAGGAAGACTCTGAAATCTACTCCTGTAACATTTGTTCTTATAGAGCTTTTAGCGAAATAGTTTTTAGTAATCACCTTCTGCGACGTCATCAACAAACCTTTGAGGAATACGAAGCTGAACAGATGAAAGAAAAAACTGCACAAAAATCTAAGGAGGCGCACACGCCTAGTAATAAATCTTCTGTAGAAGATGCAGAGTTTACATCTAAAATCTCTATAAAAAAACAGATCTCGTCTAAAAGAGCTTGTTCACCAACTGAGTCCAATGATATTTCAGACTTATTCAAAAATAGCAAGATCAAGAGAGGTCTCAAGTCTCAACTAACGGAATCAAAACTCGACAAATCCATTAATGTTCTCCTGTCCCGACAAAGAAATGGGAAAAAAAATTCAGAACCGAAGAGGGAAAGCAATAATCGCAGCACATCGGTTCAGGATTCCAAATGTGACAAAGATGTCTCTGATCAATTGCCTGGATCCTTGACAGTCAAAGTTGAAGATGCAGCTTTATCCCCAAATGGCCATAGTCCAGCCGAAAGAGATCAGTCAACACTCAGAAAGTCACCGTCTAAAAGGAAGATGTCCACCCCATATCGAAACATATCTGACCAAGACTCATGCTTCATCTTACCAAAAACTCTGCCAACTCCACAGAATATAAACCAAGAAGAAGAAGACGAACTGTCAGACTATGACAAAAAAGACATTTTCCAGTTTACCGATTCAGATGCGGATACCGACTTTTTTGACAGTGGTATGAAGAAAGAAAAGCAAAACATAATTTATACCTATAGCAGAAGAATGTCCATGAGGGGTGCTCTGCAAGCATCTAAAAGGTTGTTTGAAAAAATAAAAACTGAAGAGCAAGAGCAGACTGACCCTGAAATCAAAGAAGAATGCATAGAAACAGAAGTCTTTCAAGACGCCTTTGACGCCAACCAAATACCATTGTGTGAAGACTTCACAGAGGATTTGTCAGAGTTGGACTCGGAACGCAAGAACTGTCCATACTGTCCTGCAGTCTTTGAGTCGGGCGTTGGATTGTCCAATCATGTCCGAGGGCATCTTCATAGGGTTGGACTGAGCTACAATGCACGCCATGTGGTTCCTCCTGAGCAAGTAGTTACTCACGACAGGAGGCCACGAATTCGACGGAAGATGTCAGCATACCGGAGACTGAAAAAAGGTAGTTATGCACTTATTGCATGTTCTTCTATTTAGACTTTGCTTATATGTTTGTGACTTTGACCATCAGTGCTGTTTGGTATTATATAACACTAGTGGCGTTATGACTTAACGTCAATTTTGTGAATTCTTATAACAACCTTCGGGATGAGTATGCATTGTTGTAAGCGTAGTCGTGCACACTGGTTTTTCATTGAAATTAAAGATTATTAGAGACATTATTTGACGGTCTTCTGTGGTTTGACCTATTCTGTGGAAAAAAAACAGTTTTTAAACAACCTGGTTGTGTTCCCCCATTGGAAAACCTTTTAGCCACCTTGGCACATCCAAGATTTCTGTTCTTGCAGCTTATAGAACCAATAGACAAGCCAACCAAAGTAAAACTTCATTTTAAAACTAGGTTTAACCTAGGTTTACTTTCTATTTTACGTAGGAATCCTTTTTTAACTGAACTATGTCTTTTTGTCATTTAATGGTAAAATGTTTCTGATTTGCTCTTATCTTTTGTATTTTTTCAGCGTTACAGCAACAGGAGTCCGAATCTGAGACTGTGAAGAGCATTCACTCCTGTCCTTTATGTGGGGACTCATTTGATAACAGGACTGGTCAGTCCAACCACATAAGAGGCCACCTCAAAAAGCTTGGTAAAAGCTTTGCAACAAAGAAAAAATCCCCGTTATGTTTACTCCGCGAGTTGATTCGTGACAAGAAGGAGTTCCAACGGGCCCTCCAAATTGTGGGAAAGAAAAGGAACCATTTCCAATACGGTGCTTCCTCAAAGCTTTCCAGTTTTGACCGTTTCACGCTGCCGCCCATTGGATGCCCCAGCGTTTGCACTGATGACACACCATTGATGCCCCCATTTTCCTTGGCGGGAATAGAATCTGAAGAAGGGCAACCAGAGACTAAGTTGGATGTTAAAAATTCACTCTCGGGCACAACTGCTTTGATAGGAATTCTGAAGAAGAGGAAGTGTCAGGAGGACAGCAAACTAAAGGGGTCCCTTCAGATGTCAAGGAACATGTTTGTTTCTTCAAACAGTGAGCACTGTCCAGGATCAAGACTTTCGTCTTCACTGCCAAATTCAATATGCGGTAAGTTACTCCCTCAAATGACTAACCAGTAGGTTATATACTGGGCATGGAAGTGTTTTGATTAATTGAGCATGGTCTATAATAATAATTTCCTGTAATTCTATGTATGAAAATATGATCAATATCTCTGATATGATAATATCAAATGTACGCCTAATAGAAAACTTTAATATAAAAATGTATTAATCTTGAATCGGGGAAACTAATATATTTATTTGGAATAGTCCAATATCGACTTATATCACCAGTACATCGGTCTGTGTCTATTATCATGTTCGTGCCAGATTGATATCTTACAAACAAGGTTAAAAAAGCAAAAAAATATAGATTAGAGAAGTGAATGACCTCACAAAATTAAGTTGCGGTTGTTCAATGCAAATATCTGAGAAGCATACACACATCAGATTGTAAATGTTGTTAAAGTGAGGTGTCATCAGCATAAAGGCTTAAAATGCTTCTTATTTTGTAGCCAAAACTGAGGAGCTTATTGCACATAATAATTCAAAAGAATAACATTATTTCTGTCTTGAAACTTTAATAGCAGTAATTACGCATGCAGGGTTTTGAACAATAGGATAGGACAGTTTCTATACATGTTATTAATCTTACATGATTGGATTGAGATTCCTAACTTTGCCACAGAAAGGAGTGGAAGGACCTTTTGTTGATAAATCCTACAATTCAATACCAATAACAAATCAGCATGACCATGTTAACTTATTTGTTTGTCTTTGTATTTTTTCTGTTTTTACAGAGAAAGGTGAATTCAATAGGAAAATGTGTGTCCATTGCAATGCAACTTTCCACAGTGGTGTTAGCTTGTCTAATCACCTGCGGGCATATGCAAAGCGAAAAAGGAATGCCTTACTTGACGGAACCGGTAAGCGCAATCAGCAACAGATTAAGTTGAAGACATAATGAACAGCCATTTTTAGAGCACAGGTTGGTCATTTTGATCATGTATATATATTTTTAGAACAGTATTTGCCAGTGTGGAGGTGAAACCATTACTCAAATTAATACTTTGGTCTTTGGTATGCAGTTGTTAATGTTCCCATCCATCTCCGTAGAGACCTCAGGTTTCACTCCTGAGGGTAGTGTCTCTGGCTTGGTTTTCCGTTCTAATGAATACAATTGTCAGTATTTGGGAGGTAGGACATCCAATGAAGGATCACATCCTTGTTGCTAATCCATGTACTTGAGCACTGGCAATATAGATTTGTCAGAACGGTGTTAGGGATAGAATTTTTGGAATTCTTTGAGTGGACATTTTTTCAAAACTGACCCAAAAGTCAGTGTGACCATATGCTATAGGTACAAATACATTAGATCAACTTTTTTTTAAAGATAACCCGTTGAGATTTTACTTAAACAGTTATGCCTATATGAACTGTTTCCCAGCAAAGCACATCATTTATATCGTTTAGACAAAACGTGTTAAAAAATGTCCTTCCTCCTAAAACTATTTTCTAAAATTTCAAAATAATCAGTTTTTCTAATCATACTGTCTAGCTATAGTTTGTTTTTCCTCTAACACCAACCTAGCATTGGTTTTAATTGTGGAGCTTCATGGATGCATCCATTGGAGGAACAACCTTTTTGAAACGGAAAGCCTTAAGGGCTTACTTTTCCTGCAGACACAGATAATTAAACTTATGTGTTAGGCTTTTGGTCCTAGTGACACTGGATTGGCCAAAACTGACACAGAGACACAGAGCCAGAATATTAATTATGAATAAAGAGAGAGATAATATATGTCCACACATCCCGTTTGGATGTTAAATTATCAAGGGTAGTGCTGATGATTAATAAAGTTTGTTCTGTCTCTCAGCATTTGACTGTAAAGCAAGGAGGCATCGCTCAAGGCCTGGCTCAAAGAAGAAGATACTGCCCTTACCACAAACTCCAGAGGAAATGTACAGACTCACCTGCAGGTAATGTTTGTGCAAAGTTTAGAATATACTGATACTATTTTTTAATAGCATACATCAACGTGTTTGCAATCCAACAGTATGTTGGACCGATGTCAAAATATGTTTGGGTTCTGTTTGCTTCTGTTGCCAACCTTTTTCTTAACTATAAAACAATTATTGTGAAGAATGTACTCCAAAGAGGAGCAAAGGGGTTTTAAATAGTCCTGTCGGGTAATTGATTGTATTCAATTATTGTATTGCTTCAGCTAAGAAAAAAGTGTAATTCTTCTGTGAAGCAACGGCTGGAACTGCGGCGACAGCAATGTAACTCGAGATGACGGCAGCACTGATCAAGGTTTTCTGTGACTGTCCAAATCACAATTTTTTATTGTTCCTTTTTATTTTCTTTGGACTGTGGACAGTTTAGCAAATATGAATCAAAAACAAATATACAAATAAATATTTCAAATGTTTTTTTCTGATGGAGAACCAGGAAACGATGTGTTTTCTAGCGTAAAAGTGACTGGACATCGTTCTGTGGCACATGGTCCCTTGAACAGTGCGTCCTTAGCAACAGTCCACTATCCTTAACAGCGGTCTGCTATCGAGAAATATCAGACTGCTGAATTTCCAAAAGGACCAATCAGAATTGAGTGTTCATCTAAGCTGTGTAATAATATCTTTTTATCAATGTTTTAACTCTGCAGGTTCTGTGACCTCGTCTTCCAGGGTCCCTTGTCAGTGCAGGAGGACTGGATTAAACACTTACAGAGACACATTATGAACACTAGTGTCCCTCACACTGGGCTGGGCATGGTGGAGGTGCCCTCGCTGCCCACGGACACCTCAACTCTCAAGACTGACCAAGACAGCTCTCTGACAGCCACACATGCTGCCTCATGAAGCCAACGGGGACCTTTTAGATTTCACTAGACTCTATGTGTATGTACATTGGATGTTTTCACTTTTTTCTTTTTTTTAGTCGAAATACTGGCTAAAAGTACATCATTGCTCAATGATGGATATATATTGTAGATGTTTGGACAGATAGTTTTTAATTATTTGGATAATGTTACCTTTTTTTTCAGTTTTTACATGGTTCATTTTTTGGAAATACACTTCCAACGGACACACCATTTTGTTTTATGCAGTAATGTAGTGTGGAATCCATTTCTAATGAAGACAACCTTTACCTCAGATTTTTCATGGTTTCCATTTTTGTCAAAATTTGGGAGCACCTCTCTTTTTTTCACTTTTTAAAAGATGCTTAAAATCATGTTTATTTTCTATTGCAACATGTCCAAGCCCACAGTCTCTGTTTCCAGGCCACAGAGTGAGTGAGATTAATATTCCAACTGAAAATGACAGCACCTGAAAACTCACAATAAACATTTCCAAGAATCCCGAGTGGAAGATGAGCTACTCTGCGAGAACAAAAAGAAAATGTCTACAAACTTGTAATGCATAGAAAGTGTTTTTTTAAAATAGTATTTCAGTAAATGCATTGTTTTTAGTACAAATACAAAATTTAAACTGAAGGTTGTTAAGAAAAAAAAAAAAGAGTTAAAGCACAGCTGATGCTGACCATGCCCTTCATACATGTCACCTATATTTAATGTTTGAATAATGTTTTGAAAATAATTTAATTTTAAATGTACTATATCACACAGATACAATGCTTAAAACATTTGTGTTCTAAATAAAAGAAAACAAGAAACAAGTTGTCTTTTTCTATCTTTTTTTTCTCACAAAACATTCAACCTGTAAATTAATAATACTACACACTCTGTCCTCTTGGAAGGCTCAAATGGTGATGCTAGGAGAACTGTAGACAAACAATGTGTAAACAAAGCGACAAGAAAGTCCATATGGTGTGAACAAACCTTGATACAAGATGAGTCTCTTTATTCAGACAAATCCTGAACGACTCAATAATAAACCCCTCATAAATGCAGCATTCATGTGGTGGTGGTGATAGTGCTTTAACTTCATAGTTCTTCATCAGCCGTCTTTCGGAGACTTTCATTGATTCCATCATTCAAATGGGCTGCCACCCTGAGAAAAACAGAAAGGCATCAGATAGCTGCATCATAGAGCCTTATAGAGTCCATTTTAATAGTAATCACTAGTAGGACTGTATTAATGGTTATCTTCTCAATTAAGAAATAGTTATTAAAGGTTAGATCATTTTGAATCATGTCCACATTTTCCCCAAAAGCCCAAGATGACATCCTCCTTTAATGTTTAGTCTACATCTTAACGTATTTCTGTTTACCGTCATACAGTGGTATGCAAAAGTTTGGGCACCCCTCTGAGATTTCATGACAATTTGCTTTTCCTTTATAATAGAAGATCACAGCAACAACATTTGTTTTCCTACAAAGATGTAGACGTTTTAGTGTTTTCCAGACCAAAATTCTTAGGGTAGCATTACATAGTTTTATTATAATAAAATAAAATGCAAAAAATGGGATGTGCAAAAGTTTGGGCACCCTTATAAATAGCATTCATTTCAACACCTGTACGGATTTATAGCTGACAGGTTGCTGCACAAAATTGCTTTGATTAGCTCATTAGACCTTCAATTACAAAGACAGGTGGAACCAATCATGAAAAAGGCTATTTAACATAGGTAATAGCTGGCTGTGCCTGGCCTAGGTTCTTTCTTAGGGAGTGGCAAGATGGGGACCTCAAAACAACTCTCCACTGACCTGAAAGCTAAGATAATCCAACATTATAAATTAGGAGAAGGGTACAAAAAATTATCTGACAGGTTTAAACTGTCTGTCTCCACAGTCAGAAACGTAGTTGTGAAATGGAAGGCCACAGGAACAGTCCGTGTGAAGGAAAGATGTGGTAGGCCGACAAAAATAGGGGAAAGGCACAGGCGAAGGATGGTGAAAATGGTCACAGAGAAGCCACAGACCACCTCCAGAGAACTACAACAACATCTGGCTGCTGATGGTGTAGTTGTTCACCGTTCCACAATCCAGCGTACTTTGCACCAGGAAGAGCTCATTGGAAGGGTGATGTGCAAAAAGCCTTTCCTGAGTGTTAATCACAAGAAGAGTCGCATGAGGTATGCAAAAGCACATCTGGACAAGCCAGAAGCATTTTGGAACAAAATACTGTGGTCAGATGAGACCAAGATTGAGTTATTTGGTCATAACATGAACAGGTATGCATGGCGAAAAAAACACACTGCATTCAATGAAAAGAACTTGTTGCCCACTGTAAAATTTGGTGGAGGATCTATCATGTTATGGGGCTGTGTGGCTAGCACAGGTACTGGAAAACTTGTTAAAGTTGAGGGCCACATGAATTCCTTACAGTACCAGGAGATTCTTGACAAGAATGTTCTAGAGTCAGTCACAAAGTTGAAGCTACGCCGGGGTTGGATTTTTCAGCAGGACAATGATCCTAAGCACCGATCAAAATCCACCAAGGAATTCATGCAGAAGCACAGGTACAATGTTCTGGAATGGCCATCCCAGTCCCCAGACCTTAACATCATTGAAAATGTATGGATTTATTTGAAGAAGGCTGTCCATGCACGGAGGCCAAGAAACCTGACTGAACTGGAGACGTTTTGTGTGGAAGAATGGGCCAAAATACCACCTGCCAGGCTTAAGGGACTTGTCTGTGGCTACAGGAGGCGTCTACAGGCCGTTATTGCAGCAAAAGGAGGCAATACTAAATATTAATGGAATTATTTCTTAGGGGTGCCCAAATTTATGCACATGCCTATTTTTGTTTGAATGCACATAAACATGTTTCTGTTTGACCAATAAAAGTTATTTCACTACTGAGATGTTTCTGTTACCATAAGGTATAACATATGTTAAAATGAAGTTGCTGCTTCAAAAGCTCAGCAAGTGACAAACTGATGCAGTGGTTTTCCTAAGGGGTGCCCAAACTTTTGCATACCACTGTAGAAGAACAGAGAGGGAATGCAATGAAGTACATTTAAATGTGTACTTAAGTATACTTTTCAGGGTACTTTTACTTTGCGTATTTTCATTTTATAATATTATATACTTCTACTTCAATAGATTTTGGAAACCAATATTGTACTTTTCACTCCACTACATTATCTAACAGCAGTTATAGATGCATTAATGCATCAAAAATCTTATTCTAGTCATTTTTCATCCTTGTGATTAGTCTTCTCACTGTCTTCTAAACGTTGGTACCATTCACAGTGTTTACATGCATCTTTCTTCGGAGTGTGAAAGGCAAGATTGAACTCATTGTCAAACACTGTTCTATAAAGACTTTGTTTTTTCTGGTTTAATCTTCCACTCCTGTTCGCATTTCTCTTTATACAGTGCATACATTTTTGGCAGATTCAGAGATCTTTCCAAGTAGAGCTTGTTTGTATCTTTCCTGGAAAAATCTTTCCATTTTAGTTAGTGCTGTTTAGGGGCACTACCTACACTTAATCCCTTCTGGCTCTGAAAAATACTGTAGGCTCTTGTATTGTTCAGAGCCAGTAGGGCTTAAGTGGACTTGCGCCCTTCTGGCTCCAAACAATGCTCAAACTTTTGTGTTCGGTCTTTGTTGTTTTGTTGCTTTATTCAATACAGGTTGATTCCTGATGCGTCTTTTTGCAACGACTAGATAGAGCTCATCAAGACCTTTAATTTGACATATAGAACTAATTTTCGCCCAAAATGCCACTTACGCCCCTCTGGTTCCAAGCCCTCGATATATGTGATCCTGAAATGGGACATTACTTTTGATTCTTTAAGTTTATTTTGATGCCAATACTTTCGTACTTTTACTCAAGTTACTATTTGAATGTAGGACTTTTACTGGTAACAGAGTACTTTTTACAATTTGGTATTGCTACTTTCAGATAAGAAAAATATTTCTGTACTTCTTGCACAACTGAGGAGGAGTAAAGGATAATAAAAAAAATCCCATTTAAGATGCTGGAATCAGAGAATAGTTGGTGGTACATTTTATAGATTACTTTATTAGTATCCGTAGTTGGTACTATTTCCTAGTGCTACTGTTTATATAGTGTACTGAGGCTTGAAAAAAATGCATTACTGAAGGCAATCATAACAGGTTTCATTTTGATTTTGTTTTCCTTGATATGGAAAGATTTGGTTCGCTGTCCCTATATATTTGAACGCAATATTCACATAAATAAAAAAGAAGCGCCATCTCATATATACAAATGGAAGGAGAGTGTTAATGCTTTTAACTTTAGGGGATTATTTATGTAATTCATAACATATTTGAATTATCCACTCAATTGAAGAAACAAAATAAGTTTGGAAAGGTGTATCATTTCTTTCTTCTTAACACAAGTCTCCATGATGCCATTGGTGGAGTTTGAATAGTTTTGAAATGTTGTTTCTTGGTAAATACCTCCAGGAAGTGTTCGAACTGATGTTTCAGCTTCTTCATTATGGTTCCTGCTTTGTCAAGGCAGGAAAGTCTCTGCTCCACCTGACAATCCTTCAGGCAAAAAAAAAAATCCCATCAGAATTATAAATCATCACCTAAACTTGACTAAAGAAAAAAGAGATTTAAGGCACTATAAATTGTCAAAGCTGGGGTAGGCAGTTTATCGTTAGCATCATTGGGTAAGCAGCCCATAATAACGTTCCAGCATAGTGTAGTCCTAGTTGTTTCATATAACATAGTATGCCAGAATCTGAAGACAACCCCTCATCCTGCAGTGTTTTCCTCAGTCCTAAGCCCCTCCCAGCACAAAGGGTTATTCATAGTCATTAACAATAGGTGTGACTGTCTTGTTTTCTTTGAAAACTTGTTGGTCTGTATCGAGGCTTTCACTAGCTTAAATCAATCAAACAAAGTTTATTTATATAGCCCAATACAAACATTTTACTTTTGTCTCAGTGGACTTTACAGTTTGAACGGAATATGAATACGACACTCTCTGTCCTCCGACCCTCACATCGGACAAGGAAAACTTCCAAAGAAACCCCCAGGAAGTGGGCAAAAATGGAGGAGGATCCCTTCCCCAGGACGGACAGACGTGCAATAGATGTTGTGCGTAAATTAAAAAGATACAGTATAGATTTACAGTATAGGTAGTCCAAATGCTGGAAAATGTATGTGAGCAAAGTGTTTTAAAGATTAGGAAAAAACATTGCTAATAGTGTAGCGTAAAAATAGCGTTTTGCTAACCGTAGCAGTTCAGCCAACTGTAGCGTTTATATGCTATAAGCTAGCCGCAGCTGTAAGCCTTGGCTATGGTAAGCCTGAAGCTAAGTTATGAGACTTATTTTCTTTCATTCTCTCAAATTCTTCACCAACATTGTTAATTTCTCTTTTTGATTAAAAAAATCTGTCTTCCTCTTTAGGGTTTGTTTTTAATGTAGGCAGTCGTCGCATCAGTCTCTCACTATCTGATAGGACGTGCCAGACTTGGATTACTTGAGTCCTGGACTCGGGTGCTGATTTTTGGGACTCATGACTCCACCTTGCACAGTGATGGACTCGGACTCGGACTCGAACTCGGACTCCTGAATTCTCGCGCACTCAGACTCGCACATTGACGATCGGACTTGCACTCGGACTCAAGCTAGATTTATCTGGAGTCTGGATGTACTCACGCAAAAAGGTACATTTAAACAAATATATCCACTCAGATTTACACATGATGACTCGGACTCGAACACAGGCAATGATGACTTGACTGGGACTCGACTCTGACTCTTCTTGGGTGAGACCAGACCATTTAAATAAATATATATACTGCATGATGCCCAAAATACACTGCCTATACCATCTTCAAAGGTTATGTTAATTTCCAGCAGTGCTACCTTGGTGTTGACAAGGTGTTCCTGAGAGGTGATGTGAGCCTGCACTGAGGAAGCAGCTGTGGAAAGGAAGACACTGCAAGCTGCACAGTGGAACATTTCAATCTTTGTCATGTGGTCGTTTTCCTGCAGAGCTGACGAAACAAAGATTGTATTGTATTTAGACTTCTGGAATAGATAATACTTATATAAGTGATCGTGTGTCATAAGGAAGTGATTTACCTTGAAGTGCACTACTCTCCATGGCTCGGTCGCACTGATGGCTTTTATGCAGCATGACTTCCTGCAGACATAAGAAAAACTTCCATCACCACGACAACAAAATAATGATTTGCACCAACATTTGGAATAGGCAAAAGGATGTATTTAGCCATACTTTGTATTATTTACCTGTATGAAGGCTATAGTCATATCGTCATAGTTATTTTGCTGCTGGATGAACTCCATGGTAGCCCAATGACTGTTGCTCTCCAAGTGATCCTCCAGCTCCAAGCCATTGATAAACTCAACATCACAAAGATCACAGGAGATGTCACAGGGGATACTAAAAGAAAGATATTTTGACATTAAGTGTTGCAGAACATACACAATTTAACATCAAAAAGCAGACTTTTTGAAAGCACAAATGACTTCTATAATCTTATACAAGCTTAAAGCGACGCTCATTTAAACCGGACTAACAATCAAAACATTCTAACATTGAAGTCAGTTGTAAATCAGTTCAACGCAGCTCTGGCATCATAACAAGATCGGCAGTTTATGATAAAGCTTTGCGACGACAGTGGCTAACATTCAAAGTACCAAAGCATTAAGCCACAAAGTTTTAAAGCAATTGGAATTAAATGTTTGCACAATGGTAATGTTCTCGCAACCTGGTCATTTACCCTATAACAAATGTGACGCTTTTTAGATACAATACGCTATTCAAGGAGCTCTGAACAAGACATACTTGGGCACTTACTCTAGCTTTTAAGCTAGGCTAGGATAAATGGCCTCAATAATACAGTGATGCGTTTAGGCTATGATGCAATACAGTTTACACAAATATAAATCTCTATAAAACAACCTGGTTTCTGGGTACGTTTAGGGAGCACTTATTTGATATGAAGCTGTTTTTTATTTATGACCGGAGCACGCAGTTTGAACACATTATTGTAAACAGCCCCTGTCAGACTGAACAGCAGCGGTTGATAAGCTGTGTGTGTGACATACAGACATGAGTGTTGTTTTGTGTGTGACAAGGAGAGACAGTAATGGGGAAAAGTGAAAGAAGCAGAGGCCAAAACTCACGCCAGCTTAAAAAAATGACAAGAAAACTTGTACTAGATGTTTGTGATATAGTCATTTCAAACAGTATACCTAGAGGCAGTCGCAATACCTTGTGTATATTTTGAAAAATGCCCAGCCCTAGTCTTAGCTGATGACTGCTAAAAACAACTAGCCTATCAGCATGGTAATAAGGATGTGTGCAAATCAAAAATATTTAATCAGAATTTACTCCTATCTTTTGCAATTCCTACTACAGCCAAAGCTGACGCTGCCCTGCCATATTTTGATGTTGCTTGAAAGGCTCTTCATTTGAACCACAAGATCAACCCGCACAATTTTAGCCCAACTATGGCAGATGACAATATAAAGCAAATGTAAAAATATCTAACCATGTTATTTGTTGTTGCTGCTGTTGCCAACGAGTGTGATGTAACTACTCAACACGTGTAGCATATTTAAACTATCATGCATCAGTATCCTTAGTTCTTACGTGTCCATTATCATTCTCAACTTCCTGATTCTTGGCACATCTGATGAAGGTGGAATATGGTCCAATCCAGTAGAACCTTAAAATCAGAATAATTATTAGGTTACAGAGGAAATATATGCACACAACAGAATAATGAAGTACTGTTTTGCTTATTCAAAAACAATACTCTCCATAAGCTGATGCAATTTAATTAATGTTTCTCCTGTACTGACTTCTTCTACATTTGGGTCACATCACAAATGTACCTGTTCCCCTGGATTCCGACGGAAGTGGATAGTCCCTCTGTAGCCTGGGCGGGGATAATCTAACTTTGGTCATCTACACAGGAGAGAATGGGCTGTCATGGGTACCACACCATTATCCAAAAAAATAAATAAAAAAGGACATCAAACAGATCATGTATGCTGTTCAGGTCTACAACTGGACCTGACACAATGACTATTTATCGTCCACAACTACCTTCAGTTAAAGCCAAATGATAAAGCAGTGCTACATCACATCAACATTTAGAAAACAAACATTACTAGTTGTTGAATCTTATTATTGATACCTCACTCATGTATTCCGGGATTATGTTCCTCTCCTCCCCATTGGTCCGCTGTTCTCCATAGGATGGAGGAAAGTGCTGGGTGGAGGAGTCGTGGATGAGCCTGTCAGGGCTACCCACTCCGTGGTCCTGATGTCTACTCATGGAGTCATAACCTAGATTGTCATGTGATTCAGTGCTGGGGCTATAAGCCTGTCGTTCAGGCTGTCTATGATCAGACTGTCTATGATCAGGCAGTCTGTGATCAGGCAGTCTGTGATCAGGCTGTCTGTGATCAGGCTGTCTGTGATCAGGCTGTCTGTGATCAGGCTGTCTGTGATCAGGCAGTCTATGATCTGGATTGAGATCTCGACTCTCACTCGGTCCAGTTTCAGGGATCAGGTCCTGCATGTTGATGCCCACTGACTCAATGAAGGTGGAGGCAAAGCGGCGTTTTTTCTGGCAGTCTTGACCTGGAGACAAACGCTGACGTTCCAGTTGGTTGTCGTTATCAGGGGGTGACTGGTTGCGGTTTTGGGCCTGTAGCATCTCATGCTCAGAGTCTGACGAGAATGGATCATAAGGATCATAAATCTCAGCCCTGGGGGAAAACAAAGAGGGGTTAGTGTGTTTATGATACATAATTTACCTTTATGTAGATTAGGGCTGACCTCCAATATTCGACTATTCGATTTGGAGAGGTCTGATTGGACTATGAACCTTGTATCGAATCTTAGTAAAATGTTGTTATACAACAAAGACCATACCATTCTGACTATATGGGGTGCCCGCGGCTGCCGAGCATTAATTGTTACATAGAATGTCTTTTTTGTTATATAAAAGCCTATTTTAATGCAAAATCTGTCTATTTTATGTTAATAAAGAGTTCCAATGATGTGTTGGTTTAAATGGTAGTCTTAGTTTATTACGGTATTAATAAATCACACCCACTGCAGTTGCGCAATCCAAATGAGCGCAGGTGAGCAGCACCGTTAGGGTTTACGGATTTATTGGCTCACAATGGCTACTAAAAAGACATCAAAAGTGTGGAACTATTTTGAAAAGGTTAAAGATGACCCGAAGAAAGTGAAGTGTAAGTTGTGTGAGCAGGTTCTTGCATATCACACGACGACAACCAACATGGCATATATTTGAAGCGGGTAAGGCTTGTTAACTTTACAAACAAACAAACAGTTCTACCACTCTTTTATCAATACAGCCATTAAAATATTATTGTTAATATTATTGACACCCGCATTGTCATGACGACAACTCAACCGGCACGTCTGCATCAGCGGCGGCCCCCGAGATTAACGCAAAAAAAACTTGATATGAGACCACCACTTTCAGAGAAGAGAAAAAGGGAAATTACTGAACAGATTGCGGAGTTTGTGGCACTTGATATGAGGCCTGTGCGCATTGTTGAGGGTCGGGGATTTAAAGAACTCTTGCGCACACTTGAGCCAGGCTACACCGTCCCTACAAGAGCTACGGTGATGGATATCGTGCACACAAAATATCTATCAACACGGTCAGAGATATACAGCCAGGGCAATACAGGACTGTGAAGCTGTCAGTTTCACAACTGATATCTGGACCTCGCTTCAGATGGAGGCTTATCTCACAGTCACATCACATTTCATCACTGGAGACTGGTGACTGGAGAGTTTTGTTTTAGAAACAAAAAAAATTGCATTGCACGAGAACTGACGGAGATCATTTGCGAGTGGGACATTCCAAGTACCCAAGATCGTTTCTGTGGTGCATGACAACGCAGCAAACATGGTTGCGTGCACCCACCAGTTGGTCCAGCAGTCCTCCTGGGGAAATATGAAAGGGGTGCGCTGCGCGGGCCACACATTACAACTCTGCATAAACAGCGCTCTGAAGCAGGACCCCATTTGCCGCACTGTTGCCGCTGCAAGGCGCTTGGTTTCTCATTTCAAAAAAAGCGCAAAGGCCACCACAGCACTTCAAGATAAACAGAAACAACAGAATGTTCCTCAGCATAAACTGATGCAGGATGTTGTCACCCGTTGGAAGTCTGTTTATTTGATGCTCGATCGCTTGATCGAACAGAATGGGCCAGTTTCAGCCGTGCTCACAGATGACAGTGTGAGCAAACGGTCCGATCGTGACCTGGAGCTATCCACATCACAGTGGCGCACAGCAGAGGACATTGTCGCTGTTCCTAAACCAATAATCACTCTGACAGAGCTTTTGTCCCAAGAAAATAATGCATCCCTGTCTGCCACTGTCCCCATGCTTATGAATATTAAAAAAAGACATTTGGTGGTGCATGCGGTCGACAGTCGAACCACAAAGATCATCAAGACTACGCTGTCCGAGGAGATGGACAGGCGATGCGGCGGTGCTTGACCCACGATTCAAGAAGCTCTCCTTTCTCTCCGACGACCAAAGAGATGAGGCGTATTCAGTGGTGGCAGAACTAGCTGAGAGTCTAACTGACAGGTCTTGCCAGGAGGAAAGTGACACGGTGGATCCTGGGCCGACTGCAAAACAGGACACTGTGATGGCTATGCTGCTGGCCAGTGATGAAGATGAGGAGGAACAGGATGAGACAAGCGAGATGAAGGCCTATTTGAAGGACTTCACTAAATGCACTGGAGGCCCCCTGGAATGGTGGAAGAAAAATGAGGATAGATATCCAAAGTTGTCAAGAGCTGCTAGGAGATTTCACAGCATCCCCTCCACCTCCACGCCCTCAGAGAGGATATTTTCCAAAGCGGGTTTCATTGCCAACAAATCAAAGAGCGCACTTTTCCCGACCAATGTGAACAAGCTGGTTTTCCTGGCACACAACCTCAGAAAAATCAGATAATCACAGGTGCAGTAGAACACTTTTCTTATGTGAAGAAGTGATTTTTTTCTTTTTCTTTTGGGACAATTGTGAATTAAGCTGGAGGCTGCGTGGGGAGCGTCTCTTTCTCTCTCTCTTCTCTCTCTCTCTTTTTGCTGCATGTGCACTTTCTGAAGCCCATTCGATTCTGACTTTTATTATGTTTATTTTTTCGTTGTTGTATAATTGTTTTTATTTATTCAGGCAGGCTTATTGTATTTCTAAAAACATTTATGTCATTTTGCACTAGTTCCAGGCTGTTGCGATAAGTTTAATTATTTATTTATTTTATCCCGATTCCCGAGTGTAAACTGAATTAAAAGCCAAGAAATAGGTTCTTAACTGAGCGATAAAGGCATGTTTTGGCACGTTGTTGTTTTTGAAGCCATTTTGTTCCGATTTTATGTGAACTGTTGTGATGTTTAATATGCCCAGTTTCGTTCATCTGGCTTTAAATAAATAAAGGTATTTGTTTCACACCTACCATGTTTTTTGAGCTCTTTTGTTTGAAACGGAAAAAAAAAGAGATCTAGCTGCTATCTGAAAAAAAAAAGGTTCGAACTATCAGTCGACTACGGCAAAATCTGACGAATCAGATTCGACTATGAAAATCCTTAGTCGAAAACAGCCCTAATGTAGATCATATTAGAGTTGCTATGGTTAGTCGACTGATCGATTCGTCATTCGAGTGATGAATCAACCAAGTAATGCTGTTCAGCATCTCCGATATGAAAATGTCCTGCTTTGTGAAAATTTGTGGGTTTTTGAATGACAAAACATCACATTTGAAGAAATCATGCTGGACTTTGAGAAACTGAGAGAGATTTTTCAAAAAGTGACATTTAAGACCAAATAGAATAGAATAGAAAATAATGGAGGGATTAATCGATAATAAAATAATTGTTAGTTGCAGCACTATAGTTTCTATAAGGGCATGACACTATTAACCTCTTAATGTTTACGTACACTATGAATGTGTTAAAAAACTTTACGTGCTGTAGGAAAACTTTTTTCTGGATTGAGATAAAACTAATAGGAGGTATAGATATAGGAGGTTGTGCGGCATTAACTGAAACTGTGACACTTAAGTCACAACAAAGTTAATAGTTTGAATATTTGATGTCCTGGATTGTGACATCACTTTCTACACTGACACTGACACTGTCAGTTTACAGTAGAAATCACTGGCTGCTTACCTTTGTGAACTGTCATTGATTTCGTCCACAGCGTCATTTTCATCTCCTAATAGTTGAAATGAAGACTTCCATTTATCATCAGAGGGTTTCGCTGTATGATAAGAAAATAGGAATAACAATAAACAGCATATATTTGGACGGACTGGGTTAGGGCTGCACAATTACCCAAAATGTTATCATAATTGCTATCTAGGAGTAGTGAAATATTCCAATCGCAGGGAGCACAATATTTGTTCGAGGGGACATATTTGTTCAAATACCATTTTGAATTAAGTATTGTGAAGTTGTGTTTGTTCATTAAAAGGATCAATATTATCTCTCAATGTCACTTAGAATCGTCTTTTGTGTCTGTTTCATTGTGATCATTGAAGTTACCTGAACGTCTCTGGGCTGGTTTTGAGTGAGCAGCCATAGCAAATGTCCTCTTTGTGGTGTGTTGTGCTGGCTTCACTGGGATATGAAGCATAGCTTCTTTGAATTCCAGGGGTATTCTGTTTATCACAGAAAACAGGTGTCAACGTGTAAAATTAGCGCAATAATAAAGACTAAGTAAATACAACAATAAAATATTAAGTTCCTTAACATTAATGTCACAAAGTAACGGCAGGGTGGAATTTTATCAGCGCTAACTTCAACAAGTTAGGCTAGCAAACTTAGCTGGCTTTGCATGTTGTGTTGTTAGCTTTAGCCACATAGCTACATATATAACAGTTTCTTTAAAAAATATATTTGAAGTGGGGATTGATAATAATTGCATGCACCCTCAGTTTTCCAACTATTCAAACAGGCAACCGTGCACAACATTGTTAACCTGAACACCTTCTCAGGTACATTGGCGTTGCTAAGCTAACGTATATGTTTAAAGTGAAGCACTGAGCTAACGTTACCTTCCAGGATGCTGCTGCTGCTGCTGCTGCTGCTGTTTGAAAGCTGGAGCTGCTGCTTTAGCAGCCTGAGCTGAAGGCTTTGGTGGAGCTTGACTGAGACGGTTCATCGTGTGGTTGTTTTGTTGGAAAGTAAATGAATTAGAATGTGTGAGAAGAGAAGCCAGTTCACCTACAAACAGCAGGTCAACCTTCCCCTGCCGACAGATGGCAGCATAATGCAAGAGGTGATTGTTCTGTACTTTTCAATTGTTTTCGATTGCGACTAAATGCCATGGAGCGTGGTATCACAGATCTCCAATTGGATTTGTTCATGTTCTTTATGTTTTATTTGTGCTATTTGTAAAAATGTTCCATACTGAACATTTGTACACAAAACTAACATAGGCTAATGCAGTTCATGAAATTATTGACATAGTGGTTCCTCCTCAAGTAATGATTTCAACTATTGGTAGTAAAGCTTAGTGGTGTACGAATTAATATATAGGCCTATGTTATAAATAAATTAGCGTTAAACCAGTTGACACATAGTAAGTCATAAGTCTGAGCTTTCCTTGTTCCTGAATGAGCCCTTGCAGGCCCCAGATTAAGTGTGCCTGTTGTTTTTTCTATTTAAAAAATGCTACTTAAGTAACACATTCATTATTATCTGTCTTGCATACTGTATATTGCTATAAGCATTTGTTGTTTATTAAATTACCGCAGGCAGAGGGTCTTAGGGGCTTGCAGCTCATTGTAGCATTAATTATAGTTTTGCTTAAACTGACAAAATGTTGAAAGCCATTACAAATATTGTTGGCATCATGCAAGGTCCTATGTTTAAGTGTTTATAGTTACTAAAAAAAGAAAAAAAAAACATATGTTGAAACCTATAAAACAAATGTTTATTTTACCTTGGTATAATTTCATACGATTTAATCTAAGGTAGTTCAATACAGAGTACATTGGCGTAATGTAATGAGCAACATTATTTGCTGACATGTCTTAAAACAAGTCAGTGTTAAGGTAATGATTTAAGTTTTCATTTCGTCATCATTATTATTATTACTGCAAGACTATCAATTTGGCCGTTGAACAGCAGGTTACCTACGTGCATAACATGCATGACCTCTAATCCCTCGACAAGATCACAACAGAAACAGTGAAGCTATTGTTTCCTCACCAAGACTCACTCGCTCACTCTTAACAATGTTGCAGGTTTGCAGAAGATCTTCAGGTCTACAGTAGAAGCCAACCCATGTATTGGCTTCTCAGAAGGGAGTTTTAATTTGACATATCTTCTGTAGGATCATATGGATTGATGAACACGAGAAATATCTATCTTCATCATGTTAACATAAGACACCAGGTGAAACAGATTATGGATTATGTGGGTTAAGCCTACCCTACCGCTTCTTTACTATCAGTGACCTGGAAACGCATCACATGGACTAATATGCTTGATTTTCTAAACCTTAATGTTCATTGTAAAATGGTTGGGAGCATTCTATTCTCTGTGAATTCTTGACTAAGGGGCCTTTGTATAAAGCCCCTCAGGCAGGGAGGGCAAGATTTTTGATCACGGGCCATATACAGAAACATTTAAGGAGTATAGGTCCAAACTATAGTACAAACTGTAGTTTCAACAGGTTACTTTGCAAGAAAATCTGTTTTTGTAGACCAGGAACCCTGCCGAGAAAATTCATTTTCAACTGTTTTAAACAGTGTGGCATTTAATTGCTGTGCCTTGAAGTGATGTAAATGTGTACACCTAATATTAGGACGTAACTATCAGTAAATGATTGGTTGAAATGCGAAGAGAGAGAATTCCGGGCGCTTTTCTATTACATTTTTTGACAATCATCCCAGGTAGTTAAAAAACAGTCAGCGGGCTAATTTACCCAACAAAGCCAAGAGAGGAAATGAGCAAAAATTCTTGTTTTGTTGACAGAAAATAAAGGAACTATGTAATCCAACAAACAGAAGTGTTACGAATAAGTAATAATAGCTGAGACAGAGGCGTGGTAATGTTATTAGTTCCACCTCCTGTAGTTTTTGCTATGAGTCAAAAGATTTTATTCGGAATAACTCACTTGATTTATTCACTTCTCTTTCTGCTATAGTGTTGAGCAGAGTGGACCTGAAGTAGCTGAATAATAATTAGACATCATTCTAAAATCTTGTTTTATTGTGCCATAAAAGGTGTGAACTTTGAGCAAGATCTCAAAGGTGGTACAGCAGCACTGAAGAATAAATACTGTATATATAGTGTACGCAGAAATACATTAAAGGCAGTCATTGTTTGACGTCATTACAACAATCTGTTAAATAATCAGTTTTACCTGGGTGCAGATTTTATTACACATTTCAAATTTCAAAGCATGATTAAAAAAGACAGTCAACAGAGTTCCCTTTATCAGGTCACGTTGGTCTTGGTACACGTTATCAGAAAGGACATTCACTGATCTTTAAATCATTAAGTTTTCAATGTGCAAATGAATTACTATAAGCCTTTAGTATACAATCTCTACAAAAGTAAGGTAAAGGGTCAATTCTGGTGCTTAGTCTCCACCTGAGTTTCACAACTCTAAACTCAATCGGTTGGCTACAAGACATGGAGGAAAAAAAAGGTTACATGATTTCAAACAACTGCTAAGAAAAAAGTGTTTCATTTGTCCCCTTACATAGAAGTGTCTTGTAATGAAAAACTGACAAGAAAACATGAAATATTCATTTTTGGCCTTTTTGTTTGTGAAAGCCCTCACTGTTAAAAAAAAAAAAAGTAGCAGCAGTTAAGGCAAAAAGATTGTTCCCCATGGTTACAATTATACCTGAGTACCTAAAACCATAATTATAAATCTACATACTGTGTCATTGGAGTGAACAGTTTTGGTCTAGAGAGTATAACATACAGAAGCAAAATGTTTTATTACTTAAAGCTATGAAAAAAAAGCATAATGCCAATAAAGTTGCTGAATTACATACTCAGCAACAAGAAAATCATTCTGTACCATTTTATATATATAAGACAACTCATTAAAATAATCAAGAAAATGCATTTTCATTGTTATTACAATAATGGTGCGTTCACACCGGACGTAAAGCGAAGAATGGCATCACGTTCCTTTTGCAAGTTTGACCACGGCATCATTTGTGTTTACTAGCGTCACACGTCCTAAACTAAACTAGACAGCTGGCGAGGAGGCGGGGCTTATCTTTATGTAGATATCAAAACGAACATATTTTGCACTGATTTTATTTTTCATTCATTACATAACTACACCGTAGTTGGGTATATGATATGTTGAAATACATTTGTCAAAATTATGCAGTAATAACTATGTACTGATATTGATTAGAAAAAACATGTATTAATGCTTTTGCACAGCAGGCAAATAATTTGCGCCTTTCTGCATCTTTTCCTTGACGTCACATGTAAGCACGACGCATAAATAATTTGCTTCACGTCCGGTGTGAACCCTCCTTAAGAGTCTACTCGTACATCCATTATGCAAGCTTGTCATGCTTTGTGTGCTATAAGCCACTGGTAAACGACACGTTGTTCTCCCTGCTGATGTTCTCCTTCACTTCTACAGGCAGTGCGTCAAAGAGATGGTCCTCCACCACGAGGCCGCTTTTACGCAGCAGGCGGCAGTTTCCCAGCTGCACAGGCAGTCTGTCTAGGCAGTTTCCTCTCAGCTCCAGCTGATTGAGCTGCACCAGCTGACCCACCGTCTCCGGCAGCACGGTGAGCGCGTTGTTCCCCAAACACAGCGCCTTGAGCTTGGTGCATCTGAACAGAGGCTTGGGCAGCACCTCCAGCTTGTTGGAGTTGATGGCTAAGTGCTGGAGATTGTGGAGGAGGCCCACGTCCGGAGGGAGCACTGTGATGGAGTTGTGGCCCACGTCCAAGTGCCGCAGCTTAGGGAGCGTGAACAGGGCCGGGGGCAGGGACTCCAGTTTATTGTGGGACAGGTGGAGAGACTCCAGAGACTTGACCTGGCCGATGGAGGAAGGGATGGTGATGATTTTATTGTGCCAAAGTTTGAGGCACGTCAGCCTTTTGAGGTGCTGGAAGCTGATGATCTCCTCTATGGTTCGGATGTTGTTTGATTTCAGGTCAAGCTCCTGCAGGTTGTTCAAGCTGAAAATAGCGTGGGGAATCCTCTCAAGTTCGCACGTGTGCAGCTCCAGTTCAATTAGATTTGTCATCTTTTTCAGACTATTCAGTACCACAAGTTTAGTACCATCATTGTGCACCACTAGCTTAATCAGATGCGGGGAAAGCTCTGTGATGTTTGTGGGCATTTTTGTGAGGTTGCTCTTCAAGCATAATGTCTTTAAATGCCTCAGATCTCGCATGGACTCCAGCCCAATCATCTTGTTATTTTCCGAGCTCAAGTTGCCGATGAGGTTGAGCTCCCTCAAACTCCTCAGCAAGTACACCCAGCCCGGAATCTCGGCAACATCAGTGAACTTGACGTGAAGGCAGCGGAGATGATCCCGGAGGAAAGCAAAGCCGTTCTGCTCTACTTTGGCCGGACAGTGCAGGAGATGAAGCTCCAGCAGACTGGTCATTTGGGAGACCTTGGCCGAGAATCTCACCTCAGGAATGAGCTCCAGTTTCAGCACTTCCAGGTCCGTGAGGTCAAACACGGCATTGGGAAGACCAGAGAGCATGAAAAGGTGCAGTTCCTGCTGGTCCATTGCATTACGGATCACAAGCTGCCTCAGCTTTTCAAAGGTCCACTCATGATTAAGGCTGATCTCCCTAAGCTTGTTTTCACTGACCTCGGACAAGAAGACCCCGAAGCGTTTGGAGTAGAGTTGGTCATACTGGTCAACCATGTGTAAGAGGAATGCAAAGTCATTTTTGACGTCAGGAATGTCACTAAAGCTGCTCTCTTCGCGGACCTTCTCGAACGAGTACTCTTTGAGCGGCCGTCGAAACACCCAGAAGAGAGAGTACAAGCAGGCCATCCCATAGATCAAGATTAAAGCCATGTAGCTAATGAGCAGCTTGTTCAGCATGAAAGCCATGTTGTGCGTACAAAAGAACTTTCCGTATCCCGTTAGCTGCTTAATATCAGGTTCACAATCGTGCTTAAAATTAATTTTAGCCAAAAACGTAGAAGTGTAGGATAATATCAAAATAAACTTGACCGTTTTGACAACAGTCTGCGCTACATAAAGCTTGTAGATAAAGTCACTGTCCTCCACATGAGCTCGGAACTTCCGTACTTTCTCAAACAGGGCTTTGGCCTGCTCCCCGTCTTTTTTGTCCAGGATTGTCATACTGCTTGGGACCTCCGCGATGGGCTTATCTGCGGAGAACTTCACCCCAAGCATGGGTGTGGAGGAGTTCACATTTGTGCTTTCTTCTTTCCCCTCTAAAGATACACGTTTCTGGGCTACGGAGGTGCCTGTCAACCGCTGTTTGTTCTCCTCAGAGTCCTCACAAGCTGTCTCAGACAAAGCCTTCGTAGTCCAGGGAGACTCAAAACATCTACCTAGAATTGAAACAAAGTGCTCAATCTTTGAGCTGGTTTTGGGGTATTTGAACCAGAAGTTGCTACTGACCATGAGAACAATGGTGTGGATGAGGGTGAGGTAAGGAAAGTACTTGGAATACCAGGGCAAGGCAACATGGTAACATATTTGGTTGATGAAGATATATTGTTGGTAGTCCAGGTTGGTCCTGACCCCTGTGGGTTCAGGTTGATTAAGGTATTTCCCTGCCGCCACTGGGGTGTGTTGGTGTGAGACGTGGATCTCGTGGACAATATCGTCCGGCATGTCCTTAGTGACTAGTGGGTGGGATGTTGCTACGGGGGCTGCTGCTGAGGCCTGGTTCTGTGTGCTCGACTGCGTGAACGAATTAGGCTTCACCCCCGAAGCCTCGTCCGGTTCCTCCAGACACGGAAGGCAAGCCACCTGGTCCTTGGTGATCTGCATGGTCATGGCGAATATGGCCAGCATGAGCATGACCAGTCCCAGGTAGTCCATAAAGACGTCCCACCATGGCTTCAGGATGCGGTACGTCGGCTGGATGTCATTCAGGGACGCAACCTCAGTGAGCGTGAACATCACTGCAACAAACAGAGGAGAGTCAGTTCATCCATTGTAGTTGTTCTAGCATTAATGGTTAGTACAAGGGCAGGACAATACATGGTTACATCAAAATATGCGTATGCAGTCACATTGTAGGAAGTAGTGTAGTGTAGTGTAAAGCTGTTTAACTGAAACATCATGCTACAAATAGTTTTCTGTTTGTTTAAACATTAAACTATTTTAAATCACAACAAAAGTCCTTCTGATAGAACATTACATTTGTGAGAATAATCAATATATCAATATATGTGCTTAATTATGTAATTTGCCTAGCCAAAGAAGTGTTATGAAATATGTTATAAAGGATGTTATTTGGTTACGCCTCTCTGAACATCTGATTAATCATCTGCTGATCTGGTTAAATTGATCTGATCAATCATCTGAAGATCTGATTAAATAAACAATGCACCAAGAGAGATGGATCCGCCCAAGCCGACATCAGCCAATGGAAGAAGACCAAATATGAGGGGGGAATATAAAACGCCATGTTATTTAGAGGAACGGTTTCTTTTATCCATGCAACTGGTAGATAACTGCTCTATGTGGACTGTGGATCAGTGAATTGGATAAGGAACCACAGCTGTGTTCCCTCGTAAACCTACTATACGATTGCATTAATAAATACTGTTGAACTTAAACGAGAAGCTTCCTGGTCTACTTTAGACCAACTCTTGGTCTTCAAACAAAGAACACCTCAACACTTTCTAAGTTTTAAGTGTTCTTTGAGACACTGTGTTGCTAGTGATAGCTATGCATGCACAGCAAACACCCAATTAGAATCAAGTTTGAACAGGAAAAAAAATCCTTAATATAAGACTTGGATGGAAAAAACAAAAGCAACATCAGTAGAAATATACTATAAATTTAGCCACAGAAAATATGACGTTGACCAAAGCCAGGTACTAAAATAGTAAATATTGCAATTTCAGTTATTTTTTTCTAGTTTTGTGCAGCCCTAGTTTCTATGAAAGTGTCCCAACTAACAAATTAGAGATTCAACATTTATTTAATTTATCAATGTACTTTTTAACATAAAATAGTGCTAGCATTTTTAATTCTTTAAAAAACTGCAAATAAATTCAATAATTGCTCTATTTCCAATTTCACCGCTTTTCTGAGTTTTTCTATTATTGTTATCCAAATGGGTTTGGATGTGGGTCAGACAAAACATGACAACTTAAAACATCACCTATAAACCACAACTTTTTCACAGTTTTCAGACATTCTATAGAGCAATGATTAATCAAGAAAAATTAATCAACAAATGATTATAAAATATAAAGAATGGCTAGGGGCTGCCCTGATCATCAGTTTAGATTACCAATATCTGAAATGGTCCATATCTTGAAAAATGACACCCTGTTCCATTGAGTAAGCTTTCAGGGAATACAAATAAAAACAACATTCGACATCTATGGGACTGTGGGGGAGATTCACAGCAGGATGTGGAGATAGTAGCACTGTTAACTCCCCAGCTGTACAAGGTGTGAATGTGTAACTGTGAACGCACTGCTGCAAGTCAAAGCACTCCAGCCTTTTATCTGGGTGTGCCAACTCTCACTTTGCGTTCTACTTTCATTCATTTATGTGGTGATGATGTTTAAGCGGATGACTACAGAAGGCTGTTACTGGAATAGACAGGAAACACAGAAGATTGTAATTTGATGTCCACCAACTGTTCTGACTCAATAGGATGTTTTGAAAATGTGTGTTTTATTTTGTGAATAACCTTCTTTCTAATTTAGTGGATGTGGCTTTCATTTGGGTCTTCTTTCATCTGTTTCCTACTTGTAATCCCTTAAATCCAGAATGAAAGAATTGTTTTAAGCAATGGATAATTAAATGATTATCTGCCCATCTTGACAATGTGTTGTTTTTGGACCTGCACTAAACATCACAAAAGTTCTGTAACAATATTAATATATTTCATACTGCATTTCAAACTAAGGCACATTGAACTGTATTAACAAAAGCAGGTATTTCTTGCAAATAAGAAAGCTGGATTTGGAGAATTTCTACAAAGGAAATATATATTAGATTTGACCTTATTATGTTTTAATGTTCAAATGTTTTATTTTTAAATGGTCTGTTTGGCCCCTATGTGTCACATTGAAATAACTCAAACTTCATCTTACTTTTATTACAATGACCTACACTGGTTTGCACTTTATCATGAATACTAGATAAGGAATTCACAAAAATAATAAAATGATAAATGAATGATCCCACAAGCCCTAACATAATATGCATTCTAGTTTGAGGGTGACGCCCAGTTGTTGACACTAGGGATGCCATGGTACCAGGCTTTTGTTGACAAGTTAAAAAAGTTACAATTTCCTCTTGCTTATTTATTTTTTAACAACTGTATTCATTTAAGTTATTGCATATTTGTATTTAACAAGCTTACAATCAAACACATTTTGATATTGTCACAATATAGCATGATCAGGGTGAATTTACTTTGTTCCAAACACATTTTAATGTTGGGATCCACTGCCAAAGTATCAGTCATCGTTCCATCCTTCGTTGATACCCAGTTACGTATCCTTTAATAAGCCAGCAGTAACAGATTTAAAGGGGCCATATTCTGCTCATTTTCAGGTTCATATTAGTATTAAGTGTCTCTCCTGGGACATGTCTCCATGCTTTAATGTTCAAAAAGCTCTTTATGTTTCTCATACTGCCTGTGCTGCAGCACTTCTTTTCACCCTCTGTCTGAAACCAGACCCCAGTCTGCTCGGATTGGTTAGCTGGCCGGCTCTGTTGTGATTGGTCAACTGCTTATAGATGTCCTGTCTCTTAGCCTATCACATGCAATTTATTTGAGCGGAAGCCAATAGAAGTGCGGGGGTTAAATAGTGATGTGACTTTGTTATTGAAGTAATCAAAAGAGTCAAACAGAGGCATTTCCAGAAGAGGGGGGGGGGGGGGGGTGGGAGAGACACTCCCTCTGGAAGGATTTTAGCCAGTGCAGACCATTTACATGCACAAAAACCTATATGACACACTACAGGAGAGGGAAACCCTCCAAAGGCATAATAATTAGGGCCTCTTCAACAGGCAGGGCTTTCTCGCACATAAAAGCAATTGTATTTGAGATCAGTAGATGGGACATATATCATGAACGATTCTCTTCTTCAGTGCACATACATTGTTTACTTTCCTTTCTGTTGATAAAGTGCCTACCAACCCACTAAGAAGAAAACACTGTTTTATGTGGGCTGCCTTGGTCCGACCACATGTGAGTCAAAAAGCTTTTCAGATCCGGCTTCCTTCCCTATGTCACATGTAGGCTCATTAAAATGTAATGCACATACATTATACCTCAAATGTATGTTTTATTTAAGAAGAGCTTTTGTAAACTGTTTTACTATTATAATCAGCTGACATTTATTACGGATATTTCAGATCAGCCCAAATGTAATAAATTGCTATATCCAGAGATACCTACTTCTGACACTTCTTATTCTTATTAAGAGACTATATGTCTCATAATATGTTCTCTATATATTTAGATCAAGATTAATCCATTTTTGGTATTACTACTATGTTATACTAAGTTCCCTTTTGTTTTTAGGAACTTGGAAGTCGTGTGTTTTTTGGTGGACAAACTATGGGATGGCAAAACAGCTTCTAAATAACCTCAGATTTATCTTTGGTCTTTTTGCACCACCACTTTATACATATATGAGATGTATGTTATAAACTTGTGAAAAGTTATAAACCTGCCGATAGTATCTGCTGATATTTTTTGAAAGCAAACTCAAGACCTATCTTTTAAGTCTGACTTTTATTTTGATTAATTTATTTATCAATTTATGGACTATTTTTGTTTCTTCGAATATGTAAGTATTTACATTTTTTAAATTCTGTTTCTTACCTTGCCTCCGGTGTCGCTTCACTGCAAAATTAGATTTATGACAGTGACGTCACTTCATGTTTTTATTTTCAGTGAATGCTATGAGTGTTTCCAAGTAGGGGTGGACGTTGTTTTTTTACATGTTATGAGAGTAAATAATTAAATGACTGATGGCTGAATAATATTTGACATGCTTAATGATTTATCTTGAAGCAGGTGGTGTTTGTGTACAGCAAGGGTGACCAAGTTGAGCTCCAGTCCTTTATAATCATCAACCCTCCCCCAACTCTTCACACTTAGCAGAGGTAACACATCTTAACAGGCTGCTATGTGAAAAGGAATACGCCTTAGTGTGTGTGGGGCCCCCCAGGACAAGGAGGGGCCCCTCAGGACAAGGAGCGGCCCCTTACCACATGGCACCCTGGCAGCAGTGCCATGTCCCTGCTGCCCTGTGCAGATAGACTACATAAAACTGACCTCACCACGTGATGGCAGCCAGTGTACTGCGTGCTAAGAGTAATTACATTAGGACAAATGTTGAGTTTAGGGTAAACTAAGTTGAAGCCAGTTCTGAGGGTTAGATTCCAGAAGGACAGGACACAGTTTGCAGAAAAACAGGCTAGACTATGATTTTTGTTGTTAAATTAGACTATTCTACCGAAAGAGGAAATTAAGACATGTCTGTCCCATAATGATGAACAGCTTTACATTTCCCTTCACGTGAGTGCGCAGTTATTATGAGTTGGGTTCTGGGTCATGTGACTTGTTGAAACATGTGAAATTGAGAACCAGCATCGGCCGCCGTAAAACACTCAGGTAACCAGTTTCTTGTCTGGAAAGCATTATCTGCTCGGAATATTAATCAGGTTATTGATTATTACAGGTAAAAGTAAACAATTAAAACATACAGTAAAGGAAAATAGACTTACTGCCTGCGAGGCGTTATCTCAATCCAATTATTTCTTCCTCCGCCTGCATGCCACTTTTCGCTCCGTTGTTCAGGTGCGCCTCTAACCTGGTTTCTCAGCCAAGCTCACAAGTGCGGGAATGACGCCGGTTTTGTGGAACAAAAAGCTCCGAGGAACATTTGTTGGTGACAGCGCGGTCTGTCGGCTACATCCCTTCTACCTGAGCCCGGGGAGCAGAGCCGGCTGCCCGGCCGTGTGTCAGACAATACGCGCAGACAGACGGACTGACAGAGCTCCAATGTATTTCTGAGAGCAGCCAGATCCAACATGGAGCCGCTCAGACCGCTGCTGTGGGTGTTATGCGCGCTTCTCATTGGAGGATGACATCGCGGCAACTTCCCGAAGACACCGCCTGCTGGAGCTTATCTGAAGCTGCGTTCAGGGCATGTGGGAGAAAGTTAAACAGTCCACGGGTGGCCTGAAAATAAAACAACACATTACGGATAACGTTTGTTATCTCTAGGTGCTACTTTAAAAAAACATACCGTAACAGAGACTGTTTTAAAATAACACCTTGTAATACATTGATTTACTATTTACTGGTGTTATTTTGCTGAGCTGCATCACTTTTATACGTTTCAATTACTTTTATAATGGTGCTAGTCATTTCTACCTTGTATTTGTAAGTTTACATTAACGTTAGCACATCTCGGGCGAAGGAAATACCTAAACATTATCATTTTTCCCAATTCTATATACGAGCAATTGTTTTTTGACTTTTGCATAAACATTTGTTTTTAAAGTGGTAAATATAGCCACTATCCTTTATTTCATCACTAGCAGAAAGTAGACGCTTGAGGGAAAAAACCAAAGAACCCTGATATAGGTGTGAATACGGTAATTCTTTGCCCCAAGGTTTGCATAAGGATCTTTGCTATGTCACTGAATCATGCTTGGGCTACATACGGTCGGGGTCAATGGGGTTATATTTACTTTTGTACAAAGTGTTAAAGCAAGTGTAACAATTATAATACCTTTAATAATATAAGTAAGGTTTGTATCAAGTGATTGCTATAACAACATAGCTTACTAGTCATAGCCTCACAACTGAATGCCATGCTCTTTTATTTACTGACTTTCCAACGTGACTTGAACGCAGCACCTGCTTCCCCCTCTTTGTTTCAGAGTAGCAGGAGACACCACAAATGCATCGTGGTGTTGAAAGAACTTAGCTGACTAATTAAGACTTCTGACATGTGCCTTTTGTGCACGTGCCACGTGTTGGACAGTATGTCTTGTTTTGTTACTGTTATACTAAACAGTAATTACCATTTAACATGTTATTACCATAAGGCAACATTGTCTATGTATGTATATATGTATGTATGTATGTATGTATGTGTGTGTGTGTGTGTGTGTGTGTGTGTGTGTGTGTGTGTGTGTGTGTGTGTGTGTGTGTCTGTCTGTCTGTCTGTCTGTCTGTCTGTCTGTCTGTCTGTCTGTCTGTCTGTCTGTCTGTCTGTCTGTCTGTCTGTCTGTCTGTCTGTCTGTCTGTCTATCTATCTATCTATATTGCTATCTATATTATGGGTATTGACAAACTCAGCAGTCAATAGGACCCTGAGTGCTGAAGTCATGCATCATATCCAGCTCTTTCTGGATTCGGTTGATGATGCACTGGGTGGAGGAAATGTCTCCTCAGTTGCAACCCTATACAGGTTTCAACCGGTCCTGGGCTGCTGGCTGCTGGTACACTGTTCTCGCTCACGCTACTCCTGTACTTTGAGAGGAAGAGAGAAAAAAAGAAAGAAAGAAAAGCAGCCAGTTGGGCGTGTAGTGCAACAGTCTGCCAGGGTTGCAAGATCAGATGTGGAGGTGGTGTGTGAACACACATGAACACATGCAGAATGATCACACTGATCATTGTCAGTGTTCTGTCCTATGGAGATGTTTTCGCAATAATGTTTGTTCAGACTTGAGTGAGGCAGTCTGCACTGCTGAGTTTATACTGGCTTCCCTAATGAATCCCAAACAAAGGCAGTTACAGTGAAACCTTTCATAACTTGTTGCTAAATCCAATATTTGTCATGTTTTTTATTGGAACTACAAAAATAGATTGACTTTTAAATTAGTCTGCAAATATTTTGACGATCAATTAATCAGTTTAAGTAAATTTAAAACATATACAGCCTCGTAAAAAAATTAAGAAAAAACGCTGCAGCATGATCAGTTTCTCTGGTTTTATTATTTATAGTTATGTCTTTGAGTTAAACATTTAAAAAAAAAATGGTATTCTATAAACTACTGACAACATTTCTCTGTGTTGGAATTCAACAGACACTGGAATGGCTGCCATACATGTAGAGATAAAGATTAAACAAACATGTGGAGTGGTCTCTTCATTTTTTTCTGCAGCTGTATCTGAATTCCATCTTTTTTAATGTGAGTATTGTCTGCTTTGTTTATTCCTCTATGCCACGAAATGGAATATTTTTGAGAAATATTCATATCTTGCTTGAAGTTTTCCACCATTTTCTGAGATGTTATCGACAAAACATCAAATTCATTATTCCAGAAAATTAACAATGGACAAAAAAATACACACGCAATCAATAAAATAGCACAGGCTAAACAAAAAGGCTGCATTATCTCTGCAGTGTAACATTAACATTAATGATTTAAAAGTCCCATCAGCACAGCGCCAGGCCTTAAAGGAGCCATCAGTCAGCAAACATATCAAACCTTGAAAACAAAAAGTATTTTGTGCTGCCTAAGCAGGACAAGAGATAAGAAAAGAAGAGCCCACTCTGCTCGCATATATCTTAAGTCATTGAAAGGGATATCTTTAGCCTTTATTATTCAAATATGAGATGTACCTAAAAAGGGCAAATACTTGCTTTGGGTCCATGTCATGTTAACTCCTTTCATAAAAGACAAAGACTGATTCCAGACAAGCAAATCGCTTTTTTAGGTTCATTCAGGTTGAATGTCATTGAATTAATTTATGAATTCTTTCTCATTTGTCTCTTCTTTATTAGGTTTTTACAATAACAGAAGTTAAACCCTAGTTTTTTATATTATAAATGCTGATATTCATTTATGCAATGACCTCAGTTGGTCTACTATAAGACAAATTGTATTCGCCCTGCAGCGGGAAACGTGCAATATTACTGCAAAGGTGCATAAAAATACAGAATAGAGGGGTAGAATAACATATTATGGGACTCTATTATGCTTTTTGGGGTTCTCTCTTTCCTGTAGTGTGCTTTATAGATTTCTGTGCATGTAAATGGTCTGCAAAGGCTAAAATCCCTGTGTTCAATTCAGAGGGATTTCTCTCCCACACACTCCCCCCCTGCCTGAAACGCCTCCATTGGAATCCTTTGTTTACTTCTGTACCATAATGACATCACTATGTAACACTTGCGCTTCTATTGGCTAGCTCTTCAACACATATTTTACATGATAGGCTAAGGGGCGGGACATCTCTAAGCTCTTGATCAACCACAACAGTGCCGGCCAGTTAACGAATCAGAGCAGACTGGGCTCTGGTTTCAGACAGAGGGGGAAAAGAGGTGCTGCAGCACAGGCAGTATGAGAAAAATAAAGAACTTTCTGAACATTAAAGCATGGAGACATGTCCCAGTAGAGACACAAAATACAAATATGAACCTGAAAATGAGCAGAATAGGGCCTCCATAAATTAAGAGGCAAGCACACATTACTCAAATTAATCAAACAAATACAATTAAGAAGAAATAATTGGCATCATTATACAATTAAGTGAAACACATACAAGTAATGAAGTATCAGCCAAATAACACTAGTAAATAGTAAAACATTTCAATTGCAAGGTGTTATTTTACCACACTGTTGTTACAGGACCAAGAGGTAGCAGCCATAATAATAACCATTGTTATCAACACTGATTCTGTTTCCTAACCTAGTTTACCTGACTGTGGCAGGACATATGGTCAGTGTGGTGAGGGGGGAAGGGACCCGGTATAAAGATTTAATGCTCTGGTTTGTTGTCACACTAAGTGGCAGTGTGGGAACAGTGGTTGGACAGTATGGGGTTTCCTGTCTGTGGGGGAAACAGGGCCAACAGCTGGGGACCCCAGATGCCCCTGGCAACCAGCTCAGTGCGTTAAAAATTGGCCCATTGAGGTATAAATAATTCAGTGTGGACCTCCCTCTCTGATTTGTAAAGAGGACAGAGGGTAGTGTCACATTCACCAACATTAGCTGGTGGTTTAACACCGGATAAACACACCTGAGGTAGCAAAAAATACACAGTAAAATTCAAATTCATACCAAAGATGCAAACCAAGAACAAACCCAAACAAACCTGTTTCTGTGGTCCTTTATTTACTGTAAACACTGAGTTTGTGTGTATATGTGTCGCTGTGTATGTGTCAAATTACTCCAGACCTGGGCACACTGGCTGTTCTTCCGTGTGGATCCTTTGTTGTTACTTGAAATACAGTAAGAGTAATGAAGAGCGACGATGTGGAGTGATATGATGCTGCTGTTGGAAAATCAATAAACAGCTGCTGAGTACAGAGTGTGTGTTTATGTGTGTTCAAGACAAAGACAAATACAGAGACTGAGAACATGTGCTACTTCTATTCTGCTTGGATAGCAGGCCTCTGCATGCTCTCGTTTTGTTTTGTTTGGATTGCCTTTGATATGTCTGTCTCGCTGTGACCTGTAACTGCAGATGCAACTTTTATTTTCCACAGTCACGCTCAGTCCGGGAGAGGTTCCACATCATCAGTTTCAGAAAACATGCATTAAAGATGTGTGAAAAATACACGTGAATACTTTCAGGGACACTTTTCAGACAAGAATCAGTTGCAACACTGAAGTAAATAAGAGACAAACTGAAAGTAGCTTGTAGTGCACACATTTTCTCAAACATTGTTTCTAAATGACTATTACTGCAGTAGATATACCCCGAAAACAATTAAAAGTCCTGCAATAGAAACCTTACGTAAGTATGTGCACTGTTGTGCTTAAAGTATTAAAGTAATAGCATTCATTGTGGAGTAAAATGTTCCCTGTCAGTGTGTTACTATGTATTTGATGTTTCTGGATTAAAACTACTTCTGCATTCACGTGTATGTTGAGTTAGTAAATGTTTAAGGTTGTACATATTTCAACTGTTTTATCTACTGTTAGACAGTTTAATCGACAGCAATGCATCTTATTATATAAGGTCTTCATATATAGTGATTTTTATTGCATTGCTGTGAGAACCACGTAAAGTTATTGAGTTTCACAAAGAAAGCCCCATTTCCAGCTTTGTGAAGAGGCATTTTCCGCATATTTTTATATACATGTCACATAAAGAAGCAATTCACCCTTTTGTTGTTGGATATAGCCAAAAAGTTGTATTGAGATACAGATCATTTCATATCTTTATGACGACATGGCATCTTTTCAAGCAATTTGTAGCTTGATATCATTATATGAATTTATCACAATATAATTCCATATGTTACATTTTCATTTTGAATTAGCCCTACTTCATCGTCTAATTTTTCACCCACATTCACATTTAAGTAAACACATCTGAAGCTATTTTTCGCTCGACAGTGAGGGTCATCTAAAAAGTAACCTCAGCTGTCAGACAAAATAAATGGCGTAAATAGCACAAGTAGAAGTATAACGGCCCATTAAGTAGCTAATATATTTTTCAGCTGATTCAAGTAAAGAACAAGTACTTTGATCTATGCTTAAGTACACTGCAGTAATGTACTTAATTACATTTAATCACTGCTCATTCTGTACTCAAAGATCCACATCAGCACGAGCTGTGTACACTTGCAAGATGCTGGTTTTAACGGGTCAGATTATGCCTACACAGCCAAATGTGTCTATACTCTGTGTTAGGCTAAGTTTAATTTGACTATTTAAATAAACTAGATCTCAAATGTAAGAATCCTCATATGTTTCCCCCTGAGAGACATATGAAGAATGATTCTTGCATGAAAACGAATCACTGTAACCATCATCCTGTGTGTCACTGCTGAACCAGGGCAACCTGACACACTCTTATTTATCTGGCTCCACCTGCTGTTGTCTTGACGCACACTGCCATTCTTCACTGATACTGATGAGGTAATGATATGCATCACAACAGTTCATACTTTAATCCAGTATCCAAAGAAGTTTAGTAAAAAATTGGCATAAGAGAAACAAGAGTAGCCTATACTACTGGGTAATTAATGTTTATATGATTGATATTATTTAAATCATGTATAGACAGATGTAGATTGGTCATTATGTTTCCAAAAACACTGAAGTCAAGTGAGTCTTTGTGGCACTTGCTGGTACTTCACAGGCTTGGATGACTGATGCAGAGGGCAGTCACAGATTGGTACAGAGACACAGGCTGCCACTGTCAGACAGCAGAGTCACAGCAGCCCTGTGTTTCATCTGTCGAGCTTAGGATGACTTGTGTTTTACAGTGTGGGATTTATTGTTGCATTACAGATCTTTAAATTGCCCATTTATATAACTTTGTTAAAGAATTTGAAAGAAATTATGTTGTTGTTATTGCTTAGCAAACTGTGGTTATGCGTTTTTCTCTGTTACTTTATACCTTTGCTGGTTTGATTGGTAATTATTTGTTTGTTTGGCATGTCCATGCTATGTTAAAACATTCTACCTCATTCACACAGGCGATCAAAGATACACAAACATAAAGGTTTATATGGAAAATAAAAAAGTGTACATTTGGTTCATCTCCTATTATTTAGTTCTAATCCAGCATATCTCAGTAGGTCAGCTTTAATAATTTTTCCAAATACGTTTTCAGTTAAAAATACAATTAAAAATATTTTAATATATGTCAAGTCTCAAACAATAAATGAATAATGAATAACGTTGTATTAACATTAATCATTATACAAATATATTATACTTTTACCAATTGTTAAACGTGATTGTATAATCATAGGTATTTAAATTGTTAGGTTTAAATGATTTTGACACTCTTCTTGTCAACAAAACAATGTTTTACAATCGGGACGTTAATTTGACTAGTTTGAGCCTAAAGGCTCTCCGTACTCCAACGGACACGTGATCAGAAAAAGTTATAAATAGAGTTGGCGTATTCAGTTGTTAGACACGGACGCGAATTCGAGAGTGACATGGCGTCGACAAGCCGGTGCGTACCGACTTTAACCAAATATAACAACTCTCTATTCTTAGTGTGTTTCTCTAACAATGTACTTTGCGTAGGAAATCTACTTAGACATGACGAGAGACGCTACTGCTAGTACGAAATCATTACGTCCTTATTCGTACCGTTGTTTGTACGATGTATTGTGCTAGGTAACGGCTAACGTTTACTAGCTAGCTAGCTGGGTAGATGTAGCCAGAAGTCACTTTCTGTGTCTCCGTTTCTCATCGCTGTGCCCTTCTCTCACAGGTATTTTGCTAAATGGCTTTAATCCTTTTAACCTTACGTCACTTGTTATCGTAGAGCTGTTTTCTCCGCCTTTACGGTCAACAACAATACCTTGTGTAGTTTCAAGCTGAAACGCATATGTATTGAACTTGCATTCCCATAGACACTAGCGGTCACTGCTAGCAAACTGTAAACACATATGCCTTTGTTCTGTACACTTTGTCTACATTCAGCTTTTAAGCAACATTAGTCGGCAGCGTATCTAGTTCTCCAGCTCTTGCGGTAGTTTGTCCAGTAAACGTGAAGTAATTATAACTGTTGACTTCTTTTAACTGCCTTGTGGTGTTTTGTTACAACCACTGTCGGAGGAATGTGCGTCTCACGTGTATCTAAATCTAAATAATAAAGACTAAATGCAGAATAGTATTGAGATGTTCTGATTTAATGCCCATGCAAAATCTGTTTTGCTTTCGCCACATCATCGTGACGTTTTGTTTCCTGGATGCAGTCCAGGAGTCTACATGTACACAACCAAATGTTATTATGGCTCGATTATAACTGAATCGAGCGATACAAACAGTGGTGGATCATTAATCCTCAACTACTTTGGCAAAAATAATAACAAATATTATATAGATATACTTTTTTTAATGTGAGGATTTTGATCATATTTATTACTAAGGCATTTTGGATGAGGGCCTTAGAGCTGAAAAGTAATGGGTATTTTAACGTTTTAACATTTAATACTATAAAATGAAGGATATCATTGTTTAATATGTAATTCAATAATTCCAAATAAAATGATGCTTCTGTTCTGCTATTATTCTTTTCCCTTAGGTTGTTGGATGTTGACGTTGTGCTGTTGACACAATTAATCATGGATTCATACTGTTTACATTATTTTCCTTTGTCTGCCAGAAAAAATAGGGTGAAATGACATGTTTATACTATGTAAAATGATATAGTAAGATATTTTTTCCCTTCTGTATTAAGATAGGAAAAAACATGTCCTGATGTGCAGTTTGGATCTGCCTTTTGTTACCAAACTTTGAAGCAGTAAAGTGTGTTTTGCGTCCTGACCTCTCTCTGTCTTTACCCCAACCGTTGTCTGTTCAATTTCCTCCCTTTCCTATCTTTTTTGGTCTTTTGAGCTGTTTGATCCCTTAACCGTTTGTTGTTCTGCATTTGTAGCGGAGATGCCCTCGCCCTTCCCAGAGTTCAGTGTCCCAACCACCCTGAAGCCATACTGGTGGAGGACTACAGAGCAGGGGACATGATTTGCCCTGAATGTGGCCTTGTAGTAGGTCAGTATTTACACCACTGACATCTGCACTTTGCTTATGAATCAAAGAGCTTTTGGTGTTGTATCACATCCTTCCTGTGCTTCTTTCTCTTACTATACGTCACTCGGTTAAACTCTTACCTTTGTGATAATCTCACACAAATGTTTCTCAGGACACTTCTTCCTGAACTTGAGATAGTTTTGATGCCAATACATTTAAAATAGTTCTGCATCAGCTGCATTTACAGGCTCTATCAGGACATAGTTTCCCAAGCATGCATCTACACCTGGAGTATCTAGCCATAATAAATATGTCTCTTAAGGAACTTGTCAACAAATGCACAGAACAGAATAAGAATAGATAAGGGAAGGAATGTCCTCCGTTTAAGAAGTCCTCGAACGTCCTTCGTAAGTCACTCTAATGTGATCTTATTTCTTACGCGTATAGTCAGCTGTAGCTTTAGTAAATGTAGGATTTAAATGTGCTTACAACAACGCCTGTAAATTGTTATCCTGGTTAAAATGAATTAGCATAAATAAACACAAATCAAACGGCAAATAAGCATTAGTGAAACGTTTTAACAAAGCTTTTTTTGCAATTCCAGTCTAATCTAGTGTTTTAGGCACTCGTTATGTATTGTCAAGGTGCATACAGGCACGGATGTAAAGCTAATGAAGCAAAAATCTGAATTAGAATACTTTATTTATCACAGGATGACTTTTGATCCATTTTAGAATGAAATAAATAAAAAAGTAAAATGCAAATATTTATATAAAAATAGAAGTTAAAGTAAAAATGTGCAATAAGTTAAACATAACAAGTAAAAGGTCCAATGAGAAACATAAAATCCTTAAATAAACATAGGAAATGTAAGTAAAAATGTGCACATTGTACTTCAATAAATAGCCTGTGAACATGTGATGCAGGCTGTAAGACACATCTATAGGAAACAGTCCTCCTCTAACAAGCCCCATGACGGGGGGGTCCAGTCCAGAGCCACTCTCTGGACTGGACTGTCGCTTTGCCTCGATGTGTTAGAAATACTTATAAATGGTAAAGCTAAGAGGATTAAACTATCAGAAATGTAATCCTGCAGTGGCAATACCAGGCAGGATAAATAGCAATATGCCAGGCCTCTGTCACACGTTTGATCGTTCGTACATCTCCGACTTAACGCAATTGAATGATCAGGCATTGGTTCAGATGATTTGATTATGCATTTCTGTCTCATAACATACAGTGATGAGAACACGAGAAATACAAAAGGCAAGGGAGTTTAAGCTAGATTCAGAATAACACTTGTTGGCATGTGATGCGCTGATTACAGTCAGTACGGAACGGTTAGGACAGTACTTCAGTCTCTACAGAATTGCATGAGGGAATTTTGCTGATTATTGCACCATCTTTTTTAATTACTCCAGAGGGATGTCATACAGCCTGATAAGAGGGATGCTGGGAGTGCGTTTACTTTGTGTGTATACTGTATTCACAAGACCTTTAACCAAATCTACAGACCGTCGTTTCTGATGATGGCACCTCAGTGTTTGTTGTTGCATTACACCTCATGTGTTTCTATCAATGATGGAAGAAAAATACATCTGTTTAGGAACATTAGCTGCAGCCATGAACACAAAGCTGACCTAAAAAACTAAAACATGCCCTGTGTTGTGTTGAAATTGTATTGACTTTTGTCTGGATGTAGATCGTCTAGTTTGGTCTGAAGAGACCTTCAAGCAAATGTTTATATATCAGAATATGTTGTCATTGAGGATATTATTAGAAAAACAAGGCAGCATGTGTCAATCCAAAGGGGACATGTTGTTGGGCCCCAGGATGGAAAGCACCATTCAGGTGGATGTTTTTTGACCTCTTGTGTTGGTGCTTGGATCAAAAACAATGCCGTTAATTCCAAAGATTAAAACGGCTGGCACTGCATCAGAAACAAACAAATAACCTGTTGAGGTAAACACATAAAAGGAGTTTTTCCCTTCCTTTTGAACAATAATACTCAGAAGTGAACACAGAAGGCACCAATACAAAAGCTGGGGTTTGTTTGGGTGTGCAGGTCTCTACTCATTCTGTCTTTTTCATTTAAAAACTGTTTTTTAAATGAAATGAGTGAAATATCACAGCCTTTCAAAATGTATTATTCCACAAGGTGACGTTAAGATGACAACACAAACATGATAAATTGGGGCCCCCATCAGAAACCTTATTACTTGTATATTCAAGTAAGATAGAATGGTTTATCTGTGCTTTAATTCCTTATGTATGTTCATTGCTTTAAATTGCCCAAACCGTCTCTCCTCAGGTGACCGTGTGATAGACGTAGGCTCAGAGTGGAGAACGTTCTCCAATGAGAAAGCTCTCAAAGATCCATCCAGAGTGGGAGACGCTCAGAACCCCCTGCTGAACGGGGGAGACCTCACCACCATGATCAGCAAGGTGAGGAGTCCTTCGTTTGTCAGGATGTTGGTACCGGCAGCTCAAAGCATCAGACGAGTTTAAGAACTGTAATTTCTCTTCCTTTGAAACCAGATCTAATCATTTTTTAAAATAGCCTGATAACACAAATCAAACATGTCTCAGGGGGGATCATACACCACCCTCTGTGCAACAGATGGTGTGTATGGATTAATGAATGTGATCAAATTAAGCCGTAGACAGCCCATGTGACACAAATGATACTGTGAAGGTTTATACAAAGGAAGCATCTAGGAGGGTGTCAAAAACCTTCCAGGAGCGGCCCAGTAGTAATAACATGGGCATCAGGGAGCACCATGGCAACGATTCATCCAGACATTACCTGTAATACTGGCACAGAGCCAGGTGTGAGAAGACTCCAGGGATTATACCCCAGATGCTGAAGGGTGAAGGTCCCCAAACAGTCCAAGGGAGCATTTGCAATTAGTCACTCCGAGAGTCGTGCACAAACTGGAACAAATATTGAGCACTCAGATATTCAGAGCAGCTCCCTCTGAGAGGCACAGTCAATGTGTGAAAGCTACTTTTGCTATACTATAAAAAAAACATTTTCGCTAGCCTCGACCAGAGGTGTCCACCCTTTTTCCCCTGAGGGCCGCATACGGAAAACCATACGGAGGTCTGTGCCACTAGCTAGAGGTGAGATATATTGCCTCATAATTTAAGTTATAAGTTAGCAAAATCATAAGAAAAGCACACGCTTGTGTGGACCATCTTCCATTACACTTTTAGAATTTGCTGAGGGATGATTCAAAATGGACCACAGGCAGCTATTGGCCCCCGGGCCGTAGTTTAGACACCCTTGGCTTAGGCATTCTGATGATTTGTTGTATATTGTCACAGTCCAAGCCACCATGTCTCATCCCCTACTTTTATCATGGTTACTGATCTGCAGGAGGAGCCACATGGTTTATAATACACCTACAGGAACTGTTTTCTGTGTTGCGTTTAAAATGACCCGACCACCCTGACAGCGCTCTCAAAGCTCTGTCTGTTTGAATACAACTCACTATAGAGCTGTGGCGGCATGACTAAGGGCTGGTTGAGGGCAAGCCTGAGCCAGCTGACTAAAAGCTTTTTTAAATCAATGGACATGTTATCAGATTCCATTAGTGAGTCCACACAGTGATTCAGAACCCTCTGCGTCATTATCCGTCATGATCCACTGCCCCTGACTTCCTGCAACCATTTCTTCAAAGCTATTCTGTTGAATGAAGACTACAACTTGTGAGTTTTAACTGATGAACATTCTCTGTGTCCCACTCAGGGAACTGGCGCAGCGAGTTTCGATGAGTTCGGTAACTCCAAGTACCAGAACCGACGGACCATGAGCAGCTCGGACCGGGCCATGCTCAACGCCTTCAAAGAGATCACCACCATGGCAGACCGCATCAACCTGCCGAGGAACATCATTGTAAGTTAACCCATAAATCTGGCTGTAGAAACAGGAGCAGGTGGAGTTGATAGGAAAAGCTGCACCACTTAAATGTCACACTAAACACAGCAGAGGCAGCAGAGAGATGGAACCCACGCACGTGTGGGCAAGAGAAATGAAACTGGACTGTAAGCTTCCTATGTAACCATGTCATTATTTGGAAATGGAAAACTGAACTGCAGAAGTTTGAGTGGGTGGAATGTCTCCTGAATAAAGAGGCTAAGGTGTGGCATTGTCTTAATACTGAACATAATGATTCAAATAAAACGTGTTCGATTGAAATGAAATATAGTGGAGGAGTCACTAGAAGAGGCAAAGGTTAGCCTTGTTTGCACTCTGTCATCATGACTCTTTTGTAATGGTTAAACATCAGGATAAGATAAGTTCTATTGATTCTACATGGTCATAACTTGTTTTCAGAAATGCTCTGTGGGTTTGAAGATGAACATTATTTTGTGTCAGTCTTCATTCTTTCGGAGCTTGTTTTCAGTTCCCTTTTTCTCTTTATCGGACTGTCACAGTTCCCCTCTTAAAAACAAATTCAGCCCAACGGATTTGGTGATGCGCTTTTTTAGGTCTCGAGAGGTGGAGAACTGCACACCCAGGGCGTTCTGATCCCTCCCCCACTTTGTGTGAACATCATTTCAGAACATCGTGTCAGTCTGACACACTGTAGGCCTTCTAGATGATCTTTTGCTGTTGTAACTTTTGGGAATGATGGGGATTTTGAGCTTTCTGAAACCTAGCTGGAGGGTTAATATTAAAGAACATCTCCTGTAGGTTATGTGAATCAAGGCAGCTTTTAATAATACTTGTGTGAGGGTAAATGCTTATGCCAAACAGTAACAGCTTTTATTAGTTACTTTTTATCCTACAGGTTTGTTTCTCCTGGTATTGTTTTATTTTGATGTGGTTTGGAGCTCAGGTTTCTTCCAATCAGCTCAAAACCAAAGCCCTATTATTAAACTGTAAACTGGGATTGAACTTTCAGAGTATGCAGCTAATGTAAACAACGTGTTTGCCCTGCAGGACAGAACAAACAACCTGTTTAAGCAGGTCTACGAACAGAAGAGCCTGAAGGGCCGAGCCAACGATGCCATCGCATCCGCCTGCCTCTACATCGCCTGCAGGCAGGAAGGAGTACCGAGGACCTTCAAAGGTTAGGAGAGACGGGTTCACTTTCTCCAGCTAGCTCAGAGGACGCCATTAATGTTTACATACAGTATCTTCAAGAAAGATAAAGCTTCCTTCTGCGCAGGGATACGGTAGATATAAAATAGTTCCTACATGAGACTGCTCTCACCAAGGTCTGTGCATTATCTTAACTGGCTTGTGATGTCTGGAGGGAGACATTCTACAACCACAGGCCTGACCTCGAGCTCTTTATGATAGAGAGAAAGCAGACGGGTCTACAGCCTATCTCTCTGCACTCTGTTTCTCACAGATCAACAATCTAAAGTGTTGCAGGTTTAGAGGGAAATTACATTTTAGATTATTGGGAGGAATCATAATAAATCCTTATTTTTGGACCCTACATGTAAAGCCTTTTCTGCCCTTAATAGTGCATAAAGTACAGATGGAATCGTGTCACCTTGTTGTATAGTCATATGAGGAAAGGGCTAATTGATATCGGCCGAAAAAAACTTGTTCTTTCCTAAATTGAGTTTCTTCCCTTCTCCTCCGCCCCTCCGCAGAGATCTGCGCCGTCTCCCGGATCTCCAAGAAGGAGATCGGCAGATGCTTCAAGCTCATCCTGAAGGCGCTGGAGACCAGCGTGGACCTGATCACCACCGGAGACTTCATGTCCCGCTTCTGCTCCAACCTGGGTCTGCCCAAACAGGTGCAGATGGCGGCCACCTACATTGCCAGGAAAGCGGTGGAGCTGGACCTGGTGCCCGGCAGGAGCCCCATCTCTGTGGCTGCAGCAGCCATCTACATGGCCTCCCAGGCCTCCGCCGAGAAGAAGACCCAGAAAGGTGAGCGGGGGGGGGGGGGGGGGGGGACTGTGATAGCTTCAGGGACACGGGCTGAAGGGATTTAAATAAATGACACTTATGTATCCACATATACTGGTATGATAGGTCCTTGTAGGCCAACAGTTTCACACCCAGTCTGACTATTTGGGCCAGGCATGAGGGGGGAAAGCGTAGATTTGTGGGAGAGGAAATCCCTCTGGAGGGAACACAGGGATAATAGCTTTTGCAGACCATTTACATGCACTAAAATCTATAGAACACACTACAGGAAAGGGAAACCCCTCAAAAAGCAGAATAGGGCCTCTAAGACACTAGATACATGTAGTTGAGTTGATACTGCAATAAAATATGGTCACAAAGTGAAAGTAGTTGAATGAAATGCGTCACTTGAGGTAAAGTTGTTAATTTAACACCTGTGGATAATCTAATAAAAGTAAATGGGTTATGCCGAGTCAGCATCAGGCCTTAATGGTCTCATAGATGTCTCTGAAGCGTCCTCATGTTGCTCTTAGCAGTTTAGATCCGAATGGATCAAAACATTTGGCTGTTTGCATGAAACGTTGTCTATAAAGGGCAGCAGGTTTCAGTGTGTGTGTGTGTGTGATGCTTCCACAGAAATCGGGGATATTGCCGGTGTCGCAGACGTTACGATCAGACAGTCCTACCGACTCATCTACCCCCGCGCCGCAGAACTCTTCCCTCCAGACTTCAAATTCGACACGCCCGTCGACAAGCTGCCCCAACTGTGAAGCCCGCGTGCCCCCCCTCCCCCACAGCCACAACATTTCTCTGCTGTACTTACAGGATTGTATTCTTTCCTTAAAATCGTATTTGTGTTGGATTTGGAAGACTTCTTGCCTTTGCAGAGGCACCCTCACAGGAATAAAACGGACACATTCCAGTGCTTAAACTAAAGGCTTGCAGACTGTATCATGCATATATGTCCAGGAGGGAACTTGTATTTGATGCTTGCAATTTTAGGCTGGTTTCATATTGTAAACAAAACCTTGTTTTTTGTAGAAAAATGACCTGGTTCTATTTTGTTAGTTAGGATTGTTCTAAGTAATTTAAAAAAATAAAAGATTTTCAAAGCACGGAAATCATGGTTCATGGTTTGAATAAAATTAAACATTTGTTTACATAAAATTGTTATTGTTTCTACTCCAGTCATTTATAGAGGGAATGGAAAATTGCACAGCCTTTTCAGAAGCACTTTTAAAATGACTTTCCACAGAAAGACAGGAAAAGCAGAAGGTTGCTTTCAGTGTCACAGGTACAAATACAAGCACAGCCACTATTACAAATGTTTAATTTGTGCATCATGATGGGCAACGACTGCAGAAACAACTTCCTCTTTTTATACACCAGGGTGCGCAGTTGTGACATGAGTATTGGTGTACCATCCATAACGTTTCTGTTCTGGCAACAACATGCACAAGCGAAGAATAAAAAAAAACTTTGTACAATCTATTTTCATCATTAAGAAACGTAGATAATTAACTATTGATAAAATTAGTGCTTTCAGCTTAATTGTGTACATACAGTATGTATATAATATACCCCCCCCCCCTGTAGTGATTCATATCAACAGGCCTCTGCAATGAGTCTGTTTATATGGAACATGCAATAAGTCACCAGCTGGCTCCACTGTGGGGAGCACTTCAATGGCATGTCGACAAACAGTTCATAATGTTCCCAAAAAAACAACTCCATGGTCTGTGCTTCGTCTGTCGTTGGGTTCATTGTCAGATTTAGTTTTTTTTTCTTTTTCTCACGAGTATATCTGCTGCTTCAAGAGGGACAGGATGAATTTGGTTTTGGTAGCTTTTAACTGTGCGACTCACTGTAGTGCTTTCACTTTGACTGAGGTAACGAGGATGCTGTCAGGATCAAAACAACCGGCTCTTCATTCAGGAAAAATAAAACAAAAAAAAATGATTGAAATACAACTAAACTCTTCCCAGGAAACAATATGAATTCATATTAGATTTTATTTCTTTAAAATATGTTGGATCTTTATAACCGAGTTCAGGTGGATATCTATCGAGCCATTAGGAGAAAGCAGAAACAAAAACAATATTTTACATTATTTCTTCTGCACTAATGCTTTTTCTAATCAATTCATTCCTAATTTTATTTTTAATTTAACATATTATTTTACAAATTAAGTAGCTTTTGATACTGCTGTTTTCAACTGAACTATGTGGGTTTTTATACGTAGAAATGGAAACAAATTCTGAAAAGAAACTAATAAAAAAACAAGTTCTGGACAGAGCCCGGTTCCTGGAGAAAAAGGACATGTAGTGTAAATACTCTTCCTTTGATTTCAAGTGAGGAAGCAGCAGTAGTAGTCAGGATGTGTGTTGTTGCTCAGTTTAAATCCACTGAACAGCCGGCAGAAATGTCAAACTCAACAGTGATATAAACGTCCTTAAATGATGGCGAGGGCTTTGCAAGTAAAGAAGAGGAAAATAACACGACCATAAAATATATATGACTGAATATAATCTGTACATATCCAAAAAGACTGAAGACAGGGACACTGGATAACGTGATTGTGATGTTGCCGTCTCCTTGGAGTTCATATGAAAAACATTCTCAGTGGTCAGACAATGGACACGAAGACATGCGCAGGAGGACCAAGCATCCCTCCTCCTTCACTCTCCGACAACAGAGTTTCTTTTGTTTTCTTAAAATAAAAAATAAAAGCGTTCTTCATGTGGATTAAAAAACACGTGGAGCCTCTTCTCAATGGCACAGAGTTTTTTCCCGAAGGCTCGTTGCTCCTCCTCGACGTTTTGGACGAGGAAACGTTTTTTAAAAGACGATGTGAGCTACAGTCCTCGCTGCGTTGGTGTTCACAGTGTGTGTGTTTGTGGTTTATGGGGTCAGGTGGAGCTAACACCAGTCGGCGATGTAATCAAAGTCAGAGAACATGTTCTGCTCGTCCGAGTTGAGCGCTCTGGGTTCCCGGGGCGGGGTCAGGATGGGGGCCTCCGAGGTAAACTCATCGTCGAAGTTGCTGACGTCATTGGTGCCCTGGATGGTCGGCACGAATGGAGGCTTCACCTTCTTCGCTAACAGCCCGTTCCAATCCATGTTCTGACAGAAAGACGGAAAAACAAACATCAGGGGGTTTGGTTAGGGTTAAGGTTTCTAGATAAATCGTGAGCGTTAGCGTCCTAAATGACAGCTCTAGTTTGAATGAATGAAGGAAAACTTTCATATCAGTATGTAGTACAGAAAGATGTAGGGCCTCTTGCTTATTAGGGAGTACAATAACTGAAGAGATGATTACGATGAGACAGGATGGTCTGTAACAACAAGGGATAGATATAATAGGCTATAGCTAATGTTAGCAGTTCAATGATATACAAGCTTACTGAAATGTAGGATAGTTAGCTAGCTAAATGTTTTATCTAATAATAACCAGGGGTTTTTCTAGAAAAATATAGTATATAACGTCACGTCCGGACAAAGCTACGGCCCCGCCCACTTTCCGGTGAAAATTCTGCTTTAGCGTGAAGCGGAAAATAATAGTGTCTTCATGTCTGAAAGCTGCCGAGTCATATATCGCACCTCAAAAAACAAATAAATCCAGAATTTCTTCCTCTACAGAAAAAAGGAAAATAAAAGAAACTACTTCAGAAATCTCAGTTTCAGTGTCAGCCTGCCACTTGTCCACCGGCAGACCCACCGGACATCCATCCCCTATTTATTCTCCATAAAAACAAAGCTGTGTCTGCAGTATGATGCTCTACATGATTTTCATATTTCTGGAGTCCTTATACAGTTTGGGACAAACAGAAATATTGTTTTCTGGCATCACTTTAACATTTTACAGGGAAAACTGCATTTTGGTCTGAGGGCGCAGGCCCGACAGTAAGAGGGCGCAGCACCCCGTTTCCCGGTTTAGACAAAACCCTGCTGGCTTAAAGCAACTTCGACACATTCACTGCACTGTGCTCTGCTCTGATTCAGATGCTAGTTTTATCAGCAGTACAAATTTACTTACAAAATGATCAATGAAATTGTGTTTAGATGCTTACCCTGAAGAATAGATGTTTCTTAACCTCCTCTGCGTCCCTCTCCCCTGCTCCCAGCCGTCGCTCTGGACTTCTTCTCAAGAGCTGAGCAGAGGGACAAACAGGAAACACAGTCAACACACATCTACATGGTGAGGGTTCGTCAGGTGGGAAATACAAGCGTTTGTGCCATTTCAGTTGTTTATCATTTCATCATTCTCTGTGTACACACCCTCCTCATGATGGAGATGGCCTCGGTGGAGAGGAACCGTGGGTAGCGGACTTCATCATTGACGATGCTGTCGAACACCTCTTCCTCATCGTCACCGGGGAACGGCGACTGAAAGGAGAAGTGCCCAGATTAGAAAGATGACAACGTGACAACTGCTGCTGAGTGTTAGTCACTAACGCGCTCTCAGCTGACGGCTCCTTACTGAACCCTGTGATTATCTAAATCAGATGGTGTTTTAAGGTGTTATGATCCTACTCTCTCATGAAACAGCCTTTCGGTGTGTAGTCAAGGTGTAAAACCATTTAAATAACAGTCAACTTCATCTCTTTTTAATAAAAATAATACATGTTAGTGTAATAATAACCCCATTTGTCTGGTATGATTTTAAATGCAGGTCGTATGAAATGTACTATATAAATAATCTAGATTGACGGAAGCATTAATCACAATCGTATGTAACCATTAGTCATGAGGAAGCACTCACCTCCCCGACCAGCATCTCAAAGATGAGCACTCCGAGCCCCCACCAGTCCACGGCGCGGGTGTACGACGTCTCCGTCAGAACCTCCGGAGCCAAGAACTCCGGCGTCCCACAGAAGGTGCTGGTGCGGTCCCTGAAGCCCATTCCTGACAGAAACACAGGAGGATCAATAAAGGAGCTCCATCATTGTAAACTGAAACTAGAGTTGGTATTCGGTAGTCGACTGAAAAGAAGTACTTTATAAAATATAAATAAAGTGAAACATATTGTCTGGTTAAAAACAGAATCAAAACATTTCAGTTCCTGTGACAGTCCAGGAGATGGAGCTGTGCTCAAAGTGAATCCGTTTGTTTACATGTAGTCTAGACTTGTGGAATTCAATTAAATATTTGGGCAGATCAAATGGTTATTTAACCATGTTACCCAACTCGATCCAATTGAAGTCTTCAAAGTGAGGTAGGGAAAGAGGAACGCTGACTCCAAAATCCAAATATTAAACTTTATAGCCAATTCTGCTAACTTATGTTTTCTATACAAGTAGCTCCACACATCAAAGACATTGTACATGGCCTTCACTAAAAAATCTAACTACATTTATAATTTTTTAAATGAGAACACTGACCTTGGTCCGGTGACTGTATTGCCCTTTTATTGTTTAATCTTTAGTATTTTTAAATGTTTCCATCTTACCTTCTTTACAAAGCCCAAAGTCAGCGATTTTGACGTAGCCCTCTGTGTCCAGGAGCAGGTTATCCAGCTTCAGATCTCTGGGAATAAAAGACAGGTTTTAGAGAGGTCATGCTGCAGGCAGGTGTGTGTGAGTTTGATGACTGTGAGTGCTCACCTGTACACTATCTTATGGTCGTGAAGAAACTGCAGTCCCAGCACCACACAGGCCGCATAGAATCTGCAAGACACAACACAAAATCAGGATCAGGTCACAATAGCTCTTCTGAATATGAAGAATACAGGGAGTGTTCATTCAAATGTGTTGTTCTATAGTGTCTTTAAATGTTTGTGTTGTCATTTTCTTTTATTGCATTTTGAACAGTCCATATATTGTATTTACAGTGTTCTTTAAGTAGTCAGGGTTAACAACTGTTTCTAGATTTGAGTATTTGCTTTACTTAATTTTTTTATTAATCTCTAAGCAGTTGATCAATCAGAGAGCTGGCCCTAGATTGAGATGCTGATGTTCCTTTGTGTCTGCTGGATGTGCTATCTGTTTATAACCTACTATTATAACTTTATGAGAGCCATTAAAGAAAATAATATACGCTGCAAATTCCTTATACTTGGAAACCCTCTTGGACAATGAACCAGATTATGATTCTGCGTACAGAGGAATACAAGGGTTCTTTTCTTTTTATACATTTTTGTCTAAATTTCTGTTGACATATTCCTGAGAATGATCTCTATGCTACATTAGGAAAGTTAAAATACAACGTTACAATATAAAAAAGAGGCCATATCCCAGGAATGACGAGACAATCAGAAACCAGACTCCTGAGAAAACCATGACATCCAAAGGACCCTCACAGCAGTTCTCTAACTCACATGGCCCTGGGCTCGGAGAACACATCAGCGTGGATGTGCATCATCAGGTCCCCCCCCGCTGCGTACTCCATGACGAAACACACGTGCTCCTGCGTCTGGAAACACGCAAACAGGTTGACCAGGAACGGGTGGCGTACGCTGTTCACCGTCTCAAAGATCCTCTTCTCACACATCAGACTGACGGAGAGAGGGAGAGAGGGAGGGAGGGGGAGAGAGAGAGAGTGAGCTACAGCAGCTTTATGTTCACATCTTCTCTCGTTTCCAGCTGCAGGATTTGTTGAGTCTGAGCAGGAACTAAATATTTACCTGTCCACCTCGTCTCGCGCCACAATGTCTCCTTTCTTCAGAGCTTTGATGGCGAACATCTCTCCTGTGCTCTTATATTCCGCTAACAACACCTGGGGGGGCAAAGGAGACACGCTTAGGGGCTCTGTGTCGTGTTTTTGAAATGGTTTAAGTAATATTTTGAGGGAAAAATACACATTTTTCAAGTTTGTAAAAAGTTTGAATTTGATGCTTTTCACTGTCATATGAGAGAAATGAGTATGTATTTGTATTGTTGCTAAAAAAACAAGAAATGTAAAGACTTCACCTTTAGCTCTGGGAAATGTGAATGATTTCTTATTTTATTTTCAGGTTTTCTACAGCTTAAGCAAGTTTAAGAGATCTAATGCTAATGTCAGAGGCATTTGGTAAATTATTATAATTATTTAAATTGATGTACTCTATTATTTTGAGATTTGAGATGAGAATGCAAAGTCTGCAAAAGAAGAATAAATAGCATTTTTTCAGACTTTACAAAGAGATTTCAATAATAATGATCGATTCTTTTTGATTTCAATAATTAAACGTTTTATTTGACTTTGCAATATCCGTTTTTACTACTTGCTGGGAGTTTTAACAAACACTCATGCAAGTTAAACAACAGACTGATAGATTCTTTAGTAATAAACTGATAGCAGCTGTATGGTGGGTGATCAAATGAAACGTACCTTTCCAAAGTGACCACGTCCAAGGACTGCCACACATTTGAAGTCTTGGAGACTGAAGTGGAACTGCTCTTCTTCCCTGGAAACAGACCAGTGTTTACATTCAGATCCATTATGACTTAAATGCAGAGAGTCCTGCATAAAGCTGGGGTATGGAATACTGAACCACACGCTATTTAATGAGGTTAGACTGAAGCACTGCTTTGTGCTTCCTCAAATTAAAGGACGGAGTGAGTCCCAGAACAAACGAACGTGAAAAGGACTTAAAAACATTGTCTTCAGTGATTGTAATGTCATGTTAAATGTCTGTTTTCTTGTATATTTTCTTAAATATTTGTCCTTGTTGTTGATGCAAATTCGAGCTGCTGTGATGCAAGAACCATCTCAGACTCAATCTGACCTCAAAGTATGATTGTACCGTTTATGACAATTCTACTCAGAACCTAAGACTCACAGCCAGGGGGCAGCGTTTACACTGGTGAGGGTTTCAGCCACACTGCACATGTGAAAGTCTGAACATTATATCTGACCAGCGAGAAAGTGTGTGAGCACGATACCTAATCTCTGTGTCCTTCTGCAGGGCGATGAGCTCCAGGTCCGGATGCTGCATCACCTGCTCCACCACCCGGTCCAGCTCCGGCTTCAGCGCCATGCTGTTCCTCTTGTTCAAGAAGTCAAAGGAGGCCAGGGCATCCTGCACAGAGGGAGCACCAGGCAGGGGAGGGGAACAGTGGATTGGTGTCAAATGGGGAAGTCATTGAGGTGTTGAAGGGAGGGCTTTAAGGTGATATTTAATTCTCCAAAATTATAGTTGCATCTCTTGTGTCTCTAATTCACAAATATGCTGTGATAATCGTTACTCAATGGGACTGTCAACGAAAACTCTATAGCATATAAATGTAAAAACACTATATTTGAATATAAAACAACAGGTCAATTTTCTGCTTGAGATCAGATTCCAGATGTAACCCTTAAAATATGTGTGAGTAGTACTTGCTATCTTTGGTGCCTTTACTAATTAAAACATGTATTTTGTAATGGAATATTCATATATCCATCACTGAAGTCCTGGTTCATGCATTCGTCACATCCGCTCTTCCTCTGCTGGCCTGCTAACCGCCCCCACCCCACGCCTCGTCACCATGGGTGCTCTGGCTTTCAGCTGCACTGCTCCCAAACTCTGGAACTCCCTCCCCCCCACACATCCTAACACAATCACCATATTCAAGTCCCTCCTCAAAACCCACCTGTTCAGATCTACTCGCTGTAGTGCTGCATGTCCCGTGCTACTGTCCGTTTGGACTGTTTGAAACCTTTCTTTAGAATATTTTATGAATTGTAAGGTGTCCTTGGGTGCTTTGAAAAGGCACCTCTAAATAAAATGTATTATTATTATATAGCATTAATTATTTGTACCATAGTTAGATTTAGTTTGCAGATAAAATAACAAGGAATCCATTCTGACACGCTCTAAAAACAACACATCTCTAATGAAAGTACACCCTGCTCAGTCACATCATTTAAAAACATTTAAAAACAAAAACACTAGTACACATGGACATTCAAAATTCATAAATAAGTAAATAAATAGGTCTCTCTTACGCTCCTATGATTTGTGCAATAGCGGCTGGGCTGTATTATTATTAATATGAACTGAAAATAACACACTAAAGCCAACAGCAAGTAGCAAACTTTCAGGTGACACCCTTCCAGCCAGCTGCCCCCTACTCTGGGTTTTGGTTGTGAAATGCATACATGGGACCCTTCCCCTGCATCGACTCAGTCAGGTCTTAAAAAAAGGTCTTAATTAAAGCGTTAAAGTATTCATTATAACCATGTAGCTCTCAGCGCTTCATCAGAAGACCGGGGTAAACACATGTTGATGATGATGATCAGTCAGCAGTAACTCCTCACTGTACCTGCACTTCCTCCTTGTCGGGCATCTTGTCCTGCGCCAGAGGTTCCCGAAGGTCGTCAGGTGCGGGGAAGTGTTTGGGTCCTGGGGTGGGCTCTTTGTCAAAGTCCAGCTTGGTCACCAGCGGGTCACTGGGAAAAGGACGAGGTACAAGATTAGTTTTATGTGTTCATTACTTTGGAATATAATAGTTTAGATTGTTGTGTGTGTGTGTGTGTGTGTGTGTGTGTGTGTGTGTGTGTGTGTGTGTGTGTGTGTGTGTGTACCTGCAGGGTGTGGGGGAGCCCGGTGTACTGCTGGTCCCAGTGTCAGCCGCCTGTGGGCTGAAGGAGTTGGTGCTGACGGTGGGTATGGCTCTCCTCACCAGGCGGCCCCAGGTGGCGATGTTGATGTTCATCTGAGGGGCCCGCAGGAAGGTTTTACCTGGAGAGAGAAACCAGGCAAAAGGAGAAGAAGACATTTGAAAAGGAGGAAAAAAATACACACAAAGTCATTCTTTCTTTATCAAGCTTGCGACATGTTTGGGGACATTTCAGAAATATGAATACTGTATATTAGATACACCATCCAAGCCTGTTTTAACAAATGTACATGCCCATCTGAGAATCACAATAGAGAGGAAATGCTGACTCACCTTGCTGCTTTGAGAAGATCTTCTTTTGTCTTTGTAGCTTTGGTCGTCTCTCGATGACAGGATTGAAAAATGTAACCTGAAAATGAGAAATTCATATTTAGAGACAACAGAAACGACAAAATGACACACTTTCAAACAAAACATTTAAAATCAAATAACAGACATTTCTTTAGATTTTTTAGCTTAGTATTTTTACATTTCTGTCCATTATGGTTACCAGGAGCTGTCTCAATGTGATCTGTCAATTGTGTGTGTGTGTGTGTGTGTGTGTGTGTGTGTGTGTGTGTGTACCTCAGCAAACAGCATCCCTTGCGGCTCCAGGTACAGACACATCCCGTGGCGCTGGTTGTCCAGGAAGTCCTCGAGTCGCAGGAACTTGACGGCGCAGAGCGAGCGCCAGTCCCTCCAGTACACCGAGATCTCCAGCTCACGAGACTGCAGGACACACACACACACACAACGTGTGAGACACACTGACTGAGACAACAACACACATGTACGTAAAGGGCAAAGGTGTGTGTGAGTGTGTTACCCGGTCCAGCTCCAATGTAAACTTCTGGTCCCAGGCCTGGTTACTGACCGACTTCCAGCTCGTCTGGCCCACTACCGTGTTGTCCAGCTTCAGCACTGCGCCGATCTCATCTGAGGAAACACACACACACACACACACACACATTTGTTATGTGATCAGGGTTTACTTTAACAATAAGAGAAGTTATTATTATTATTATTATTATTATTTCTTATGCCGACCCAGGAGTTCAAGGGCTCCCTTAATAACATTTTGGGGGGATTATTGCAGAAAAGGACAAACCTCAAGGTAATGTTTATGATGCTTCCATGTTTTCTTCAGCAGGATATGGTCCATATATTTAAACCACTTTAAAATAGTTGAAGTACAAATGCAATCCAGGAGTAAAAAGCTTACGTAATGCTTAAAAGGAACTATATCACGGTCATAGACTTCCTGTCACCACCGCTAAGCTAAAGTCACTGTCTGAGGATTACATTACACCTGTTAGATGCTTTTATCCAAAGCCACTTACACACACTGTGGACTATCCCTACAGAAGCAACTTTGGTTGAAGTGTGTTGCCCAGGGACACAACGACATGCTGACTGCAGTGGCGATTAAACCGGTGCTCCCCGGATCCGAAGGGGTCCATGCACTACCCCACTGAGCCACAGCCGCGCAGGATGTGCAGTAATCTCATTTAGATACTGGTTAGGATCCAATGATTGTTTCATCTCAACAGAGAAGCTTCAGACCTTTACCAGAGGGGTAATTAGTGGCACATTTTATGTTGTAGAACCACACCTGAAAGCTTGTGAAAGCAAATGTGAATGCAATATAGTTAATATCTACAGGATAGAGTAGGCTATGTTGGTGATGAAGTTACAAAGCAACCCCAGCTAGTACTGGTTAATAAAAAGGCCTTTTCCTGCAAATCACAGTTTCTGTCTTTTTTGTGCACATTGCAAATAAACATAAATGGAGACTAATCAGTTTATAGAACAAAACTCCTTAGCAAATAAACATAAATGGAGACTAATCAGTTTATAGAACAAAACTCCTTAGCAAATAAACACCACTGCTATCCCTTGTATTGATCTCATCCTGCATCAACATGCCTTATTGATGCGAGTCTTTATATAGACTGTGCATCCATTGTTTTGAAGCTCCCATTGGTTGAGGACATGAAAATCTTTCAAGGCCGGCACTGATTTTTCCACTGGAAATCCCAGTACTGATGCTACATTGTTTACCATGTCCTGATTGTGACTGTAATGCAGTTGGTATTCCAGACAAGGTCATTCCTCCTTCTGCAGGTCCATTATGGTCCAGCTGTGATTCATTTATTATGACGCTCAATGTAATCGCAGATCTACTTCTCCATCTCTGTATCAATATTTACGCATTTCCAGACAGTGTATGTCTACTCACTGGAGAGCTCCTCGCTCTTCGTCAGGTTCCGGGAGCTCACGCTGCGGTTGCGGTTCGCTCGGCTGATGAAGGAGGAGCGCGTCTCGCTGGGGCTCCAGCCCGGGAGAGGGACAGAAGCTGCTTTGGAACGGC